>NC_048301.1:139472681-139485112 GCF_013100865.1 Trachemys scripta elegans | reverse complement strand
CCCCCCCCCAGCTCTGGGCTCTCTCATTCCCCCTTACCCACACCTCCTGCCGCCCCAGCCCTGGGCTCTCTCCCACCCCCACCTGCACCCTCCTTCCGCTGCAGCCCTAGGTCACTGGTGACTCACTCCCATGGCAGGTCATTCAGCAGGAATTTTGGATGTGCACAGAACACAGACAGGATTGGTTCCCGCATGGTTACAGAACTGCAGTAAAGTGGAACAATTTTCAACTTGTGTGACTGGAGGATATCTGGGTGCATATTATAAGACTGTCCTACATAAATGAGGAAAAGTTGAGGTGCCTTTATTATTCTTTTGTTCCACTCTTTGTTTCTATGGGGAATTTGCCAATGCAATATCACTGTCTTCCTTTTACACAAACAAACAAACAAGGCAATGGCTGTTGAAAATAGCAATTCCAGTCCTAATAACCACTGGGGAGCATTTCTTGCTCAATTTATTCTACTTTTTCTACGGCAAGTTACAGTGGATCAGTATAGTTGATTTGGGAGAAATGAAGTAACAGCTGCCCAACTGAGCTTGAGCACTGGAAGGCAGGTGCTGGGGGGGGGGGTCTGAGTGGCACAGTAAAGGGGCTGGGGGGTTGGATGGGGCGGAGGTTTGGGGGGCTGTCAGGGGCAGGGAGAAGGGGGTGTTAGATGGGTCAGGAGTGGGGGGGGGCAGTCAGGGGACAGGCAGCGGTTGGATAGGCATGGGAGTCCCAGGGGTTTGTCAGGGGCCAGGTAGGGGGTGGAGTCCTAGGAGGGAAGTTGTGGGGGGTCTCAGGAGGGGTCAGTTGGGGACAAGGAGAAGGGAGGCTTAGGTAGGGGGTGGGATCCCAAGGGGCAGTTAGGGGCAGGGGTCCCAGGAGGGGGCAATCAGGGGACAAGAAGCAGCGGCGCTTAGATAGGGGGTGGGGTTCTGGGGGGCATTTAGGGGCAGGGGTCCTGGGAGGGGGTGATCAGGAACCAGGGGGGTTGGATGGGTTGGGGTTTCTGTGGGGGGCAGTCGGAGGGAGTGGATGGGGGCAGGGTGGGGCTACCCTCCCTCCCTGTGGCGTGTCCTATTTTTTAATGTTAAAATATGGTCTCCCTGCCCTTCCCAGTGCAGCTCTCCAGTCACAGTAGGCTGCAGCATGAGGTCTCAGCTATCTCACTCCCTTCCCCTCTTTCCTGTTGGTAGTGGCCAAGGGAATGCTGGGAAATGTAGTTCTTTCCCTGCTCCAGGGCTGGCTCTATAGGCAGGGAGCTAACCAAGGAACTACAGCTCCCAGGGCCCCCTGTTGGTTCTCAGCTCCCATGCTGGATTCCTGCCGCCCCTGCAAATGGGCTGCCCCAAGCACCTGCTTGCTTTGCTGGTGCCTAGAGCCACCCCTGCACACATACAATTCCTTTTTGGGTCGGGACTCCTACAATTACAACACTGTGAAATTTCAGAGTTAAATATTTTCAATCCTATGACCATGAAATTGACCAAAATGGGCCGTGAACTTGGTATGGCCCTACTCATTACTTGTACTCACTTAAAATCTCTCTTTGTAGTTAATAAACTTGTTTTACTGCTTTATCCAATCCGGTGTGTTTAAATTGAAGTGTCAGGGAAACTCCATTTAGGGTAACAAGATGTGTGTATATTATTTCTATTAATAAATTGACAGACTTTATATAAACTTGTATTGTCCAGGAGAGGGCTGGGCAGTACAGGACAGATTTCTGGGGGGAAATCGGAGATTGGGAGTAAGTTGAAATCACCCTGCAGTATAACCAAGGCTGGTAAGAGCCAGGGTGTGGCTGGCTGGCTACAGCAAACACAGACCCAGCTGGGAATGATTTGCATGCTGGAGGCTGTGAGCAGTGTTCAGGCTAGCAGGAAAGCATTGTAAAGGGCATTCTAGATTACAGGGCAGGGGTGACACAGCTACTCATTAGTCTGGATTGTACCCTGGGTCGGTCACAGGGGCATCGCTAAGGACAAAGGGCATCTGATCTGGGGTGACACTGACAACTGAGGGCATCTGGCTCGGGACATTGCTCATGGACGAAGGCACCCAGCCCGGGGCGACTCTCACGACCAAGGGGATCCAGCCTGGGGCGTGTCTAACAACTGGAGCTTGGCATCAACCCCACTGCCCTCCCTTTATAGACACACCAGATGCTGCCCGGCAGCCATGACATTGCTAATGGGTCTGCTGCTCTCTGGCCGCCCCTTCCTTTCCAATCAGTGCAGCCCCCCACCCTCCTGAGGCCAGCTGCTGGAGTGAGAGGAACCCACACACCCATTGCGGTGCCCAGGGTTGGTTCTTCCCATCCCCATTACCGTCTTCACCAAACCTCCGCCATCCCCTGGGGCTGGTGCCAAACCAACCTCTCAGCCCGGCTGCCTCCCCCTTCAATCCGCTGCCCCACCAGGTGCTTTCAGTCCAGACACCCTCCAACCCCTGGGCCGTCCACGTGCACGGGGCTCCCTCAATTCAACCCACCTTTGAGAGGCGGCCCGAGCAGCAGCAGCAGCAGCGGGAAGGCACATGGGGTCCCGGCCATGTCAGGATCGGGAGCGTGATGGGTGCCCGGGGGTCTGGGTTGTTAGATGACGCGGGGCATGATGCCAAAGGAAGAAATCCAGCCAGGCGGGCTCGCCAGCCCCTTGGGGAGACAGCAGCCGGGCGGAGGGGGGAGCAGCCGGCTCGAGGTGCTGGAAACAGAGTTTTGGGGAAATGATTATGCAGATTTCTATCACCCGCTTTTCCCACGGGGGTGGAGACAGCAGCGGGCCTGCGGGGGAGGGGGAGAGGAGCGCAGAAGCATCTGCATTTCCTTCCGCTCTTCGGGCTCGTTTCCAGTGACAAAATTCGAAACATCTGGTGGGGGAGGCGGGGGAGTGTCAGAAAATCCTGCCTTGTTTGGGTCAGGTGTCTTCCGAGCAGCAGGTTCGGGGGGGGGGGTCATGGCAGGGGACCCCGACTGGAAAAGGGGGGCTACGTGTAACCTGTGGTACTGGGCTGCCCTTGCTTTGGGAGTAGGGGTTGTGCCTGTTGGCGCCAAGAGATCCCACCGTGATGGGCTCAATGGAAGAAACTGAGCCCAGACCTTTCCCCCCAGGATCGGGGCGTGACCCCCGCAGCCTGCGGGCAGCACCAGGAGGGGGGCAGGTGCCTGTGCTGGAGACCTGCGTTCATTTCCTGGCTCCGCGATCAGCTCCTGGGTAACCTTGGTCAGGTCACCAAGCCTCTCCCCGTCTGAAAAACACGCCATGCTCTGCTGAGAGCCTTTAAGTTCCTGGGGGACAGTGTGTGTCTGGACGGCACAACGGGGTTCTGAGCTCAGTTAAAGCTGATACGCACAGCAATAAAAACAGCACCCCCAGTTGGGTAATTGCGTTTCATTTCCCGCTATCCCCCATACCCCCCACCCCCAGTTGTGGCTTCACTGCAGGATTCTCTTTCACTTCCCTCAAGCACTGTGCCGTGTTCCTGTTAAACACCCCCACTGCACTCCAGAAGTTGCTGCATCTCAGCACCAGGCGAGAGATCCATGTATAAACAGCCCTCAACCCCCCCACCCCCCACCCCCACCAGCGGCGTCTCACAAGGAATCTACTGTAGACTTCAAGTTACGAATCTCCCAACCCCCTCACTTCCCCAGAGCAGGCCTGTAACCGTGCAGCCAGCCCCACTAACAGCACCTGCTGCTGGATTTCCCTTGGGGGATGGTCAGTAACCCCAAGGGAATAATTCCCTATCCCCTCTGCACTGCCACAGAGGGCCAATGGCACGGGCACCAACTTTCCCTGGCACCGGTGGGTGCTCGCGCCCCCTGGCCTCACCGCTGCCCTGACTCCACCCTTGCCCTGCCCCCATTCCAACCCCTTCCCCATAGTCTCCGCCCCCTCCCTGCCCCTATTGGACCCCTTCCCCAAATCCCCGCCCCAGCCCCGCCTCTTCCCCGAGCAGGCCGCGATCCCCCTACCTCCCAATCGTGCAAAACAGCTGTTTTGCGGCGCAAGCGCTGGGAGCTAGGGGGGAAAAGCGGGCACGCGGCATGCTCAGGGGAGGAGGTGGAGGCAAGCTGGGGCGGGGGGGCGGGGAGCTGCCAGTGGGTGCAGAGCACCCACCAATTTTTCCCCGTGGGTGCTCCATCCCCAGAGCACCCACGGAGTCGGTGCCTATGACCAATGGAATGATTGAACCCTGGGCCTTGTCGATCTAACACAGAGTTGGGTCTTGTCTACACTAGGAAGAGCCTTCCGTGTAGCTTATGCAATGTTGTGGTAGCCGGGCTGGTCCCAGGATATCAGAGACCAGGTGGGTGAGGTACTGTAATATCTTTTATTGGACCAACTTCTGTTGGTAAGAGAGACACGCTTTTCTTCGGGTTTGGGAAACATTTAGTTTATAGCACAGAGTTTCTCAAACTGGGGGTCCTGGCCCAAAAGGGGGTCACAAGACTATTGTAGGGGGGTCGCGAGAGTGGAGGCTGCAGGCCTGGCGCCCAGCTCTGAAGGCAGCGCTGTTGCCAGCAGCAGCGCAGAAGTAAGGATGGCATGGTATGGGGGAGCATCACTTTTTGGGGGGAGGTCATCACAGCCTGAAATATTTTCAAAGGGGGTCCCTGTCCCAGCAAAAAAAGTTTGAGAACCCCGGTTATAGCAGGATAGTTATATTAGCAAGCCCCCTAGTGGTGACATACCTTATACCACCGAAAGAGTTCTTTTAGCTTGGCTTATATCAGTTCCCCCGGCCAGAATAAGCTATTCCAGCAACAGCCTTTTTCACCAGTATTACTGTGTCTTCCTACGTCTTTTACCAGCAGAGCTTTGTTGTTCAGGGTGTGATTTATTTTTTTTTACTGATACAGTTACATTGCACAACAGGATCTAATGGCTGGAGGTTGCAGCTAGACAAATTCAAGCTGGAAATAAAGGGGCAAAGTTTTGGGAGGATAATAATTAAGCATAAGAACAACTCTCCAAGAGTCATAAGAACAACTCCTCCAAGGGTCATGGTGGACTCTCCATCACTGACCATTTTTCAATCCAGCTTGGATTAACATTTTCGAACCAGCCCCTTTGTGCTTTCTTCCATGCTGAACCCTCACGCCGGGGAGGGGTTCCCCCTTAAACATCCTCCTCCTTCAAATCCCTCCTATGCCATCAGTCCTACCAAAAACTTGACAGTGGTGAGACTGCTGGTGCTGAGACCACAGTCAGTCATGCTGACCAGTAGTGTCCCATTGTTTCCTTGTACTCCACCATCATTCCGTCTGTATCCATCTGTGGTCTCTTGTTTTGGACTTAGATTGTACGGTTTCTGGGGCAGGGACTGACGTCTTGTTCCATGTTTGTACAGCACCACGCACCTTGGGGTTTTGGTCCTCAACAAGGATTCCTAGGCACTATGGTAAATAGAAATGAACAGCAATAATACAAAAAGGTCCCTTCCTAACAGTATAACTGAGCCCACAGTACTGTAACTAGACCGGTGTAGTGAAAGAGCTACAAATGTTGTGTGTAGACACGGCTTTACTGTGGGACAGACCCAAACCAAGCAGAATTTTTAAAAAAATACAACGGCCAGACTTTTTTCATAAAAGATAAAGAAAAGGGGCCCAAACCCAGCCTTAATTTCCCCTCCTCGCCCTCTGCAGGTCACTTTAAACACTGACATTTGGTCCATTTACACGGCAGAAATGATGAGGTCTTGTTTTGGGAAATGCTGTTTCACCTTGTTAAATACCATGTCAAACACACCTTGGAAAAGACAATTCGTACAGAGACAGGAAAGTGCAATTACCGCTGAGCAGATGCCGCACCTCCTGAACGTCAGTATATCATTGTGGTAGGCACAAGGACAGGCTGGGTGATAGTAATGGTCCCTTCTGGCCTTCCACATCTATGGTTGGGATTTCCAAGGGGGGATTTTGAACCTGGTCACTTGACACCATTAGGGTCATTTGAAAATTCCAGTCAATTTATCTCTGACAGTCCAGCCACATTCTCACACCAAAACCATGTTGACATTGGCCAATGGTTGATCTTCTCCTTGGGTTGATTTATCTATGATAATCAGCCACATTCTCACATCAAAACCATGTTGACATTGGCCAATGGTTGATCTTTTCCTCATGTTGCTTAATCTACGATAATCCAGCCACATTCTCACACCAAAACCATGTTGACATTGGCCAATGGTTGACCTCCTCCGGTTGATTAATTTATAATTCAGACACACTTCTCACACCAAAGCCATGTTGACATTGGCCAGTTGTTGACATTCTCATCCATCTGATGAATCTGATATTCCAGACACAAATGCACAATAACACCATGGTGATATTGGTCAATAGTTGATGCTCTCCTCCAGCCAATTAATCTACGATGTTCCAGCCATGCTGTCATGCCAATGCCACATTGACATTGGACAATGGTTGATGTTTCCTCCCGCCAATTAATCCATGATATTCCAGGCACCTGCTCCTACCAGCACCACTTTGATACTGCCCAATGGTTGACTTCCAACGGATGCACTCCCCTAGTAGCCTCTGTCACGTGTGACTTCTCTGATGCTGGATCAGGGCCGAGCTCTCGATGAAGCTTTTCCCACACTGGGGACACTTGTAGGGCCTTTCGCCTGTGTGGATCCTCCGGTGTCGGAAGAGGGTGGAGCTCTGGCTGAAGCTCTTCCCGCACTCAGAGCAGGTGTAGGGCCGCTCCCCGGTGTGAATTCTCTGATGCCTAATGAGGGTGGCGCTCTGGCTGAAACCCTTCCCACACTGGGTGCACTGGTACGTCTTAGCTTTCAGGTGGGACCCCTCGTGCTGAGCCAGGCCCGAGCCATCCCGGAAGCTCCGCCCACACTGGGGGCACTTGAAGGGCTGCTCCCTGGCATGGAGGCGCTGATGCCGGAGGAGGTTGGAGCTGCGGCTGAAGCTACGCCCGCACTCGGGGCACCTGTAGGGTTTCTCTCCGGTGTGGATGCGCTGGTGGATGATCAGAGAGGAACTGTCCAAGAAGCTCTTCCCACAGTCAGGGCACTGGAAGGGCCTGACGCCCAGGTGAGCCCGGCAGTGGGCGGAGAGCTGGGAGCTCTGGTGGAAGCTTTTCCCGCAATCGGAGCAGGTGTAGGGCCGCTCCCCGAGGTGGGTGCGGCGGTGGGCCAGGAGGACGGAGCGGTGGCGGAAGCACTTCCCGCAGTCAGGGCAGAGGTAGGGGCGCTCGCCTGCGTGGGAGTGCCGGTGCTGTAGGAAGCAGGAGGCCTCGGCGAAGCTCTTCCCGCAGTCGGGGCACTGGTGGGGCCGCAGTCCCCGGTGGGTGCGCTGGTGCCGGATCAGGTTGGAGCTGCGGCTGAAGCTCCGGCCGCAGTCGGCACAGCGGTAGGGCCGCTCCCCGGTGTGGACACGCCGGTGCGTGAGCAGGGCCGAGCTGTCCACGAAGCTCTTCCCGCACTCGTCGCACTTGAAGGGTTTTTCACGGACGTGGGTCTGCTGGTGCCGCAGGAACTGGGTGCTCAGGCGGTAGCTCTTCCCGCACTGGCTGCAGATGGTCAGCGGCTCCCCCAGCTCGGGTGGCAAGAGGGACATTTGGGGGGGTTCCGGCTCCTCCTCGTTCTCACGCCCGTCCCCGGCACCTGCTGGGAGAGAGAGAATGAACCACACACAATATGACTCAGATCCAAGCTCTGATCTCCCCTGCAGCTGCACAGACACAGCCCTGCTCCAGCACTGCCCAGTCATCTCCTCCCCCCGCTGCCATCCCGCCCTGCTCTGCCACCTGCCGGCATCTCCCCACTTGAGGCTCTGGGACCTCCCCTGCCATCTGCTCCTGCAGGCCCTTCCTGCTGGGAGACAGAATCCAGCTGGGGCTTCTTCCCTGTGCTGGGGAGAGAGGGGGAGGCAAAGGAGTTTGTCCCCGAGCAGAAAACCTCATGGGCAGGAAGTGAAACCACCCAAACCCTACCCTGAGGGGAGAGGAGGAGCCGGTTTTGCTGCAGTGGCCTATCTGAGCCCTGAGAGAAAGGCTGGGAGAGGCGAGGGCTCTGGCCAGGGGTCAGGCAGAGGGATGGGAGTCAGGAGTGATGCACGCTCTGAGTACAGGGCCCCAGCTCCAAATCGATGGCTAACTAGCATTTACTGGTTGTTGTTCCACTTCCTCGGGCTCATCTAAATGGCCAGGCTTGCGGCTCAGACGCTGGGCTGTGACTCAGAAAAGCTGGGTTCAATTCCGAACTCTGCTACAGACTGTCTGGGAGAGTCACTGCATCTCTCTGGGCCTCAGTTTCCCCATCTGTAAAATGGGGATAATAATCCTGCCTTTGTCTATTTAGACTATGAGCTCTTCAGAGCAGGGACTGTCTTTCGCTGTGGGTCTGTGCAGCTCCTTAGTGGAATGGGGGCCCTGATCTCGGTCAGGGTCTATGCAGCCCCCGCCACAATGCGGGACCCTGATCTTGGTTGGGGTCTGTGTGGTGTCTGGTACAATGGGGCTTGATCTCAGACTGGGTCTGTGCACAATGAGGGCCCAGATCTTAGTCAGGATCTGTGCACCACCCAGCACAATTCATAGATTCCAAGGCCAAAAGAGGCCGTTGGGATCATCTGTTGTGAACTCCCGCTTAACACAGGCCAAAGAACTTTCCTAAAATAATTCCTAGAGCGGATCTTTTAGACAAAAACATCCCATCGATTTTAAAATTGCCAGTGATGGAGAATCCACCACGACCCTTGGTAAAATCTTCCAGTCAATTACCCTCCCTGTAAAAACGGACGTCTTATTTCCAGTCTGAATTGGTCTAGCTTCAATTTGCAGTCATGGGATTGTCTTATATATTTGTCCGCTCCATTGAAAAACCCATTATCAAATATTTGTTCCCCCTGCAGGTGCTTAACGATTGTAATCAAGTCACCCCCTTAACCTTCTCTTTGTTAGACTAAATAGACCGAGCTCCTTGAAACTATCACCATAAAGCCTGTTTTCTAATCCTTTAATCATTCTTGTGGCTCTTTTCTGAACCCTCTCTCCAATGTATCAACATCCTTGAATTGTGGACACAAGAATGGAACACACAGTGCTCCGGCAGTGGTCACACCAGTGCCAAATATAGAAGTAAAATAATCACTCTACTCCTACTCAAGATACCGCTGCGTATGCATCCGCTTATGCACATAATCATAGACGATTAGGGTGGGAAGAGACCTCAGGAGGTCATCTACTCCAACGCCCTGCTCAAAGCAGGACCAACCCCAACTAAATGATGTCTGATCCCTTTCGCCACCGCATCACATGGGGAGCTCATGGTCAGCTGATTATCTGCCATGACCCCCACGTCTTCAGAGGCATTGCTTCCCAGGGTAAAGTTGTAAGCATCATCTACATTCTTTGTTTCTATACATTCACATTTAGCCAGGGGTGTGTTGTGTGTTGTCTGCAAACTTTATCAATGACGATTTTCTGTTTTCTTCCAGGCCATCGATAAAAATGTTAAATAGTGGGGGGCCATGAACCGATCCCTGTGGTGGAAACCCGCTAGAAATACACCCACTTGATGATGATTTTATAGTTACATTTTCAGACCCATCATTTAGCCAGCTTTTGGTCCCTCTCATGTGCGTCAGGTTCATTTTACATCGTTCTAGGTTTTACTCAACATGTCATGCAGTACCGATGCAAATACCTCCCAGAAGTCTGTCTTACATCAACACTAGTGCCTCTGTCATCTACATTTATAATGACAGGAATCAGGGTAGCAGCCGTGTTAGTCTGTATCCTCAAAAAGAACAGGAGTACTTGTGGCACCTTAGAGACTAACAAATTTATTAGAGCATAAGCTTTCGTGGGCTACAACCCACTTCTTCGGATGCATATAGGGTGAAACATATATTGAGGAGATATATATATATACACACATACAGAGAGCATAAACAGGTGGGAGTTGTCTTACCAACTCTGAGAGGCCAATTAAGTAAGAGAAAAAAAACTTTTGAAGTGATAATCAAGATAGCTCAGTACAGACAGTTTGATAAGGAGCATTATATTCATAATCTCATCCAAAACCCACCCACCCAAGTTCTGGCACAGCAAGGCCTCCTGCCCCCTGCCCCCTAGGGGAACCCCGCTCCAGGGCTGTTAAGGTGTTACTGATCTGACCTATGACACAGGGAAGAGGTGTTTTGACAAATGAGTCACACTTCTCAGTAGAACTCATCTCGCAAAGATCACCTAAGGGCCTGGAAACCACACAGTGTGTTAACCCTTTTCGTGCCATGTCAGTGCAGCACACAGCAGCCCATACGTGCAGAGCGGCTGGGGCTAGGGAGCGGTTTCTAGCAGATCCGGGGTTGACAGTTTGGTTCAATGGCTCACACACAAATTGTCTTCAGCGCACGTCTCCCCTTCACTGCCTGGGGTCGGTAACTTTGCTCCAAGGAAATGGTACAAACCTCAACCTCCAGTGGTGTCCCGCGGGCTCGCTGCTGGGCTGGGGGGGGGGGGGGGGCGGCTGGGCTCAGCTGCACCGCCCCACNCAGTACTGGAGGAGGTGGGTCTGTGCAGCTGGCTGGGGGGGGTCCCTCCGGTCCCAGCCCCCCTCAGGCACCCACCCCACCCCCCGCCCTCGCCCTGCAGCCGCTGTCTCCAGGCAGCGATTTCCTGCCTCGGCTGCGTTTCCCTCCCTGCCCTGCGCCCCCACTCACCGCCCGGCTGCAGCGCACGGGGTGGGGCGGGTTATTGCTGGTTCCCTGGGGGAGGGGGGGGTCTCATTGCAGACAGGGGATCCGGCCCCGTGGGCAGCAGGGGCTGCCTGAGTCTCCAGCCCAGGTTGGGGGTTGGACAGGAAGGTCCCTGCGCTATTGCAACCCCGCTGCCGGCACGGGCGGCTCTGCTCTGGGAAGATCCGCTTTGGGTAGCCCGGCCTGGCGGCTGCAGGCGCGGGGACAGGCTCTGCACGGGGCGGCAGGATGCAGGGTCCCCCGGGGGCGGCTGGGCTGGAGAGAGGGGGGTATAGATCCCCCCTGTGGAGGATGCACCATTCCCCACACCTTCAGGGGAAACCCCTGGTCCCCCATTCCGGGCATACCCACATGCCCATCCGTTGGCTCCTCTTGCCCCATCTTAGGATCCCCCAGTCTCGCCCGGACGGTGGCCCTGCCCAGCTGCCCCAGTGCCCATCCAAGCCCGCCCTGGCACCAAGTCTTGGTTTGGGGGTTCAGCTGGGACCCCAAGGAGCCAGCGTGGGGGGAGCTCAGCTGACTGGTGCAGATTCCTGGGGCGGATAACACAGACACCCCAGCTAGGGCTGTGTGGGGCAGGAGATCCGGACCCTGCAGGCTCACAGTCCCAGAGAGAACTCACAGCAGGAGCAGATATTGGGGGACCCATTATTGGCTTGGCTGAACTTTAATGCAGCACCCCACAAAATCTACTGGGGATTCTGCCCCCACAGGATGTTCCTAATGAGGGAACCATGCTCCCTCCCATAGAGCCCCCGCGCGGCTCTTTCTCTGATGTATCCAAGGCCATTATAACTGGGGCTCCAGGACCAGAGCCAGGTGAGTGCAAAGCATGGGGGGGTGAGTTAATTCCCCAGGGGCCACTGCGATCACAGCCAGCTGGGAACTGGAGCCTTACTAGGGGAGCAGGGGCCGGAGCATCTCCAGGCCCGGGAGGGGACTGTCTTCTGTAAGGAACAGGCCAAAACACTGTGTCCCTCTATGATCTGATCTGTAACCACTGCTCTAGACTCCACGCCCCTCCTAGCACTGCAGATAGAACCCAGGAGTCCTGGCTCCCAGCCCAGCCTGCTCTACCCCACCAGGCCCCACATCCCTCCCAGAGCCAGGGAGAGAACTCAGGAAAGCTGATCCGACATTCAGTGGTTGTCGACCAATTAATTATCAGGGGGTAGCCGTGTTAATCTGTATCCACAAAAACAACAAGGAGTCCGGTGGCACCTTAAAGACTAACCAGTTTATTTGGGTGTAAGCTTAGAAGTGAGTTTTTTTACCCACGAAAGCTTATGCCCAAATAAATCTGTTAGTCTTTAAGGTGCCACCAGACCAATTAATTGTGGGTCTTGTGGGCTAAAAGCGTTGCCACATCCCCCTCTAGTGGCTGGTCCACAGAACAAAAGGGGCTCAGGCCACGCCAGTCACCTATGTGATAAGATTCTTAGGGTGGCACATGATGGAATTGTTTTTCCTAGTTTCCTTTAAAAAAATAATCCTGCTTTATTTAAGTCACACAGTGAGAAACTGCCCTGCAAAGACCAGGTTTGATACTGAAAAGCCCATTGGAATCTGACAATGCTGGGGTGACATGCAACCAGTCATGGATTCCCCCCCCCCCCATCACCCATTTTAGATTGAGATGGGGTGAGGCCGGATGCCTGGGAGCTTCTCGGGGGGGTGGAGAACCCGTCTGGGCTCAGCTGCACAGACCTCGCC
>NC_048301.1:139430106-139468713 GCF_013100865.1 Trachemys scripta elegans | reverse complement strand
TTAATTCCCCAGGGGCCACTGCGATCACAGCCAGCTGGGAACTGGAGCCTCACTAGGGGAGCAGGGGCCGGAGCATCTCCAGGCCCGGGAGGGGACTGTCTTCTGTAAGGAACAGGCCAAAACACTGTGTCCCTCTATGATCTGATCTGTAACCACTGCTCTAGACTCCACGCCCCTCCTAGCACTGCAGATAGAACCCAGGAGTCCTGGCTCCCAGCCCAGCCTGCTCTACCCCACCAGGCCCCACATCCCTCCCAGAGCCAGGGAGAGAACTCAGGAAAGCTGATCCGACATTCAGTGGTTGTCGACCAATTAATTATCGGGGGGTAGCCGTGTTAATCTGTATCCACAAAAACAACAAGGGAGTCCGGTGGCACCTTAAAGACTAACCAATTTATTTGGGCATAAGCTTAGAAGTGAGGTTTTTTACCCACGAAAGCTTATGCCCAAATAAATCTGTTGGTCTTTAAGGTGCCACCGGACCAATTAATTGTGGGTCTTGTGGGCTAAAAGCGTTGCCACATCCCCCTCTAGTGGCTGGTCCACAGAACAAAAGGGGCTCAGGCCACGCCAGTCACCTATGTGATAAGATTCTTAGGGTGGCACATGATGGAATTGTTTTTCCTAGTTTCCTTTAAAAAAATAATCCTGCTTTATTTAAGTCACACAGTGAGAAACTGCCCTGCAAAGACCAGGTTTGATACTGAAAAGCCCATTGGAATCTGACAATGCTGGGGTGACATGCAACCAGTCATGGATTCCCCCCCCCCCCCATCACCCATTTTAGATTGAGATGGGGTGAGGCCGGATGCCTGGGAGCTTCTCGGGGGGGTGGAGAACCCGTCTGGGCTCAGCTGCACAGACCTCGCCTCCCTCCATGCAGCTCCCAGGGCTGGCTGGGGGAGATCTCTCTGGTCCCAGCTGTGGTACAGGTTCCCATCCCCCTGTCCCTGCGGCCGATTCCTCCAGGCAGGGATTTCCTGTCTCTGCTGCTGTTTCCCTCCCTCCCCTGAGACTCTTCTCTGCATCTCCCCTGTGCCCGGCGCCCCCATTCATAGCTCCAGCTAGGAGGGGTCTGTGGCAGTTGGAACTTTGAGGCTCAGGAGGTTCCAGGGTAAGTGGAGCATTGGGGCCTGGAACCTGTGACAGATGGAATCTTGGGGTCAGCAATGTTCCATGGCCATGGGGGCAGATGGAACACTGAGGCTTGGAAGGTTCCGTGACTGTTGTACATGGGAGCAGACTGGGTGCAGTTGGGATGGGGTTAGGGTGACCAGACAGCAAGTATGAAAAATCAGGACAGGGGGTGGGGGGTAATAGGTGCCTATATAACATTAAATCCCAAATATCAGGACTGTCCCTATAAAATCAGGACCTCTGGTCACCCTAGATGGGGTTGTGTCCTTTGGGGTCTGCTGAGGAGAGGGAGAGACCCCAGCTGGCTTTCCCCACCACCACTCTAGAGATAGAAGCATTCACCTCCCTCAGATCATTTTTCGAGATCCTCACTGTGGTGAGATGGGACCAATGCCAGCCCTTGCAGACTGAAGTCCCCTCACCCCGGGCAAGGGAGAGCAGCAAACAGAGAATGCTGGGAGAGATGGAGTTAAATAACAGGGACCTCCCACTAAGCAAAGGAAATCTTGCTGTGAACTTACACCCCTTCAACTTGCCCTGGTTATTCAGTATCTGCCATTGGCTGGGTGTGACACAGTCATAGGAGAAAGACTCTTACCCTCTGGACCATAATTCCGGAGCTGGCTGGGCAGGGTCAGGAGGGATCTTGATGGGTTTAGCCGAACTGACCTGTCCCTTAGACATAGCCCAGGGAGTGACACACTTCGCTTCAACCCTTTAGACCATAATTCACAAGCAGTTAGGTCCCATTCACCCATCCCTCCCGAAAGGTTGATGGCTCATTTATCCTTCTGGGAAATTCCTGAGAGTCCAAGGTAATGTGGATCTCACTGAAACAAGATTTGTTAGGAAAAAACAAAGAGACAACCACATAAAGGTATCCAAGATCAAGGTGTCCAAATTAGCCAAGTCTAAGGCACCCTACCCTTGCCCAAACTGGGCCACACAACTCTGTTGTGGTAGTAAAGAAATAGTAAGGTCTCACACTCCCATTTCTTTGTTTGTATTACAGTAGCATCTTGAGGCCCTGTTGTGCTGGGTGTTGCAAAGACACAAAGTCAGAAATAGCTCCTGGCCTGAAGAAATTACAAACTAAACAGAGAAAGGGACAGATAGGGACATTGAGACAAAGATGCCCACGATCTCATGAAGAGGCTGGGGCAGAACCAGGAACCAAACCCAGATTTGTAGAGCTCTAGCTCAGTGACTTTCATGCAAACACTGTCTCTGAGTGCCTGGGTAACTCATTCCCAGGCTTACCCTTGGGGACCCTGTTCTTCGGTAGTCACGTCTTTCAGCGCTACCAGTCCATCTCCTGCGGGGTTCCAATGATCACACCAGTTAGCCCTACAACCTGCCTCATAGACTCAAGGAGATCCGTCACTATCTATTTAGCTTAACAAAGAGAAGGTTATAGACTTGATCACAGTCTAAGTACCTACATGGGAAACAAATACGTGATAATGGGCTCTTCCGTCTAGCAGAAGAAGCTATAACAACTTCCAAAGGCCGGAAGTTGAAGCTAGACAAATTCAGACTGGAAATAAGGTGTCAGTTTTAACATTGAGAGTAATTAACCTTTGGAACAATTTACGAAGTGATGGATTCTCCATCACTGGCAATGTTTAAATCAAGATTGTATGTTTTTCAAAAAAGCTCTGCTCTTGGAATTTTTTGGGGGAAGTTCTATGACCTGTGTTCTGCAGGAGGTCAGGTTGGCTGATGATAATGGTCCTTCTGGCCTTGGAATCTATGAATATTACTTTATCATTTTGACTTTTACTTTATATTAAAATTTATAATATAATACTGCAACACTCTTATATACAGTGCTTTTCCTCAAGTAGATCTCAAAGTGTTTTACAAAGGTCAAGTATCATCACCTCCATTTTACGGATGGGGAAACTGAGGCACAGAAGGGTGACATGACATGCCCAAGGTCACCCAACAGGCCAGTGGCAGAGCTGGGACTAGAACCCATGTCTCAGTGCAGTGTGCGATCCACTAGATCAGGGGTTCTCACAACAAAGTTTTTGAGGGCCTCAGAGTGTGGCCACCAACTCTTGCGGGTGACCGTGCGGACAATTTTTCCTAAAATATTTAAATAACTTTAGGAAAAACATATAAATATGCACATATGTCCAAATCATTGTAATTTATTTATGTAGGGTTTTTTCCGACTCAGTAATAAAAATAATTTACAGTTGTCTCTATTCTTCACTGGACATAAACAACAGGAACACAAATAAGGTGCTTCGCATGTTCTTTTTTTGTTGTTTCTTTTGCTTTTTTGGTCGCACTTTTTTTCCCCCCCTAAGACTTGCTCGCTGGTAAGTCTTCTGCTGTGAAAGTGATCTTTGTATGTTTGTGAATATCACTTTTCACAGCAGACTTACTCAGCCTGGCAAGCCCTGGGACAGATTAAGCCCTGGATGGGGAGGGGGCAGGGAGGCTGCAGGGCCCAGGGATAATAGCGGTGGGGGGGCGGGGGAGGGGGGGGGGGGGTGTGATGGTGTAGGGGATGGTGAGCCTGGGGTCAGAGCCTGAACCAGAGCCTGCCACTGCGTGGATGGAGACCAAAGCCCCATGGCTGAAGCTTGCCCCCCTAACCCCCAGGAAAGTGGGGAATTCACTTTCCCCACCTGCATGCAACTCCGGCGTTTGTGTCTCCAGAGGGGGGCAGAGACCAACCACTGCTGGCGGCCCTGGCAGAGGGGCCACTGCTTTGCGTCTCTCCGCCCCCATCACAGCCCAGGAAGCTGTGGCCACAAGAAAAGGCCCCGGTGGCGAAACACTGCCCTAGAGCACACTGCCTCTCATATCATAGACGATATAATCAGTCAAAACAATCAATCAGATGAAATATTTTGCCCCATAATAATATTTTGTGAAAAATTCTCAGCTTTCAACAAACCGGGACGAAAAATCAAATTTTTAAAATCTCTGAAATTCGAAGTTTGAATTTCCCATGGGACGAAATCGGTTTAGGGGTTAGCAGCAGACTCACAGAGTCATAGAAATGTAGGGCTGGAAGGGTCCTTGAGAAGTCATCTAGTCCTCCCCTCCAGATTGAGGCAGGATCAACTATACCTAGACCATCAATGAGAGGTGGGACCTGTCCGAGAACTGGAACTGTTCTTAAAAACCTCCAGGGCCACAAATTCCACATAAATTCTGATACACGCTCCAGTCACCAGAGGGAAGGCAAGAGGACATCTCTGTGCAAGCAGGGGGTGCATACCCACTTCAGAAAGGTACCCACAATGCCCCTGTGCGGGCAGGGCAGGCCCCCCCACTGGCGTCCCTAGACCATGTGCATTTTCTGGTGCCTGGCGAGGTAGGAGCTGAGGCTGAAGCTCTTGCAGCAGTCGGGGCATTTGTAGGGTTTCTCTTCCGAGTGGATCTTCTGGTGCTGGATGAGGGTGCAGCTCTCGCGGAAGCCCTTCCCGCAGTCCGCGCAGCGGAAGGGCCGCTCCTCCGAGTGGGTCCGGCGATGCTTGATGAACGCTGAGCTCCAGTTGAAGTCCTTGCCACACTGGGCGCAGTGGTAGGGCCGCTCCCCGGTGTGGGTGCGCTGGTGCTTGATGAGGGTGGAGCGGTGGCTGAAGCTGCGCCCGCAGTCCGGGCACCCGTAGGGCCGCTCCCCCGTGTGGACGCGCTGGTGCTGAGCCAGCTGGAAGCCGTGGCTGAAGCCCTTCCCGCAGTCAGGGCAGGGGTGGGGTTTCTCGCCGGTGTGGATGTGCTGGTGCGAGCGGAGGTGGGAGCTGCGGCCGAAGCTCTGCCCGCAGTCGGGGCATCGGTAGGGCCGCTCCCCGGTGTGGATCCGCTGGTGTTGGATAAGCAGCCGGCTCAGCTTGAAGCTCTTCCCGCATTCAGCGCACTCATAGGGCCGCTCCTCGCTGTGCAGTTTCTGGTGCCGGCTCAGGGCCAGCTTGGTGCCAAAGCTCTTCCCGCACTGGGGACATGGGTAAGGCCTCTCCTCCGCACCCATCCCACCGGCCAGGCCGGGGCTTTCCCCGGTGTGGGTGTGCTGGTGCTGGATCAGGTAGGAGCTGTCCCCAAAGCTCTTCCCGCAGGCCGCACACCTGTAGGGCCGCTCCCCGGTGTGGATGCGCTGGTGCTTGGCCAGGTGGGAGCTCTGGCTGAAGCCCTTCCCGCAGTCGGGGCATTTGTAGGGGCGCTCCCCCGTGTGGACCCGCTGGTGGACAACGAGGTGAGAGCTGACCCCAAAGCCCTTCCCGCAGTCGGGGCACTGGAAGGGTCTCTCGCCAGTGTGGGTGCGCTGGTGCTGGAGGAGGTGGGAGCTGCAGGTGAAACCCTTCCCGCAGTCAGGGCATTGATGGGGTCTCTCCCCTCTATGGGATCTCTGGTGCTCAGCGAGGTCTTCATATTGAGAGAAGCTCTTCCCACACTGCCCACATATGGTCAGTCTCCCCTCCTGATGCCCAGAGGAGTCGTGGAGCTGCCAGGGATCTCCTTCCCGCTCAGCAGAGCTCTCCCTCGGGAGGTCTCCTCGCTGCCGTCCTGCCCCACCAACGTCTCCATGCTTGGGGCTCCAGGACGTCCCGTGTTGCTCTGGTTCCGCAGGCCCTTCATGCTGGGGATTCTCCTCCTCATTCTCACTGATTGTCCCGGCACCTACTGGGAGAGAGAGAGAATCCAGCCAGGGCTTGTTCCCTGTGCTGGTGAGAGAAGGGAGGCAAAGGGATTTGTCACGGAGCAGAAAACCTGATGGGCAGGAAGCGAATTCCCACAAACCCTTCCCTGAAGGGAGAGGAGGGGCAGGTTCTGCTCCATTGGCCCAGCTGAGCCCTCAGAGAAAGGCTAAGGGGAGGGAGGGCTCCTGCCAGGCGTTAGGCAGGACAGGTGGGAGCTGGGAGTGACCTGCTAGGGATGATATTGAGACGAGACAACTAGGGAATTATTTATATTTGGATGTGATACGAAGGGTAGGAGCGAAAACTCAGAGCCTTGGATAATGAGGATAGATCTGAAACTCATATTGCAATGCTCATTTCATCTTTTCTAACAAGGACGAAGGACGCGGGGAGTACCAGCTGGTCTTTAAGGTGCAGATCAAGCTAGATCCCATGCTTGTGTAAATGGGCATCACTCCGATGGAGTCAATGGGGCCTGATCCCCAGCTGGTGCAAATCACCCGTAGCTCCACCGGAGTCAATGGGGCTGGTGTGAATCAACGAGCAACACGGATTGACATTAGCTGTGGAACTGGCCATACATTGCTAGGGCCCAATACTAGGAGCTATGTCAAGCCAAACCCTATGTTGCATCTCCTTCCGGCCCAGCACCCTTTGCCTTTTAAGAGTGAAAGCAATGGGGCACCGAACCTGAGCAAGGCGTGTACGTGCTGCCAGACGGGCGGAGACAGACCTGGGGGGCTCCCAGCGGCTCTGCTGGGATCCCAGCTTTTCCCTTCGTTCCTGGATGGTCTCCAAGCTGGTGTCACCCATTCCTCACCTGCCCCAGCGCCTCTCAAGATCGCCTTTCCCTTGGCGCCCTGGAGATCTGGGACCCTGGGCTCTTCCCCTCGCTCCATCTGGGGGATCGTGGCCGGGTCGAGGATGGGGAATTCTGTTCAGGAGAAGAAACAGGTGAGACGGGGCTCAGTGAAAGCTCCCCCCAGGGCTTGGTGCAGAGAATGTGCCCAGGCTTGGACCCCGGCCCGGCTCTCTGCTGGTGGGGGGGGGTTCCCAGGGGCCCTTTGAGGCAGGGAGACCCCTGGGGGCAGATGGGCCGCGCCCCCTGCAGGGGAATCGGGGATCTCCAGGCACACGGGGGGCGCTGGCCCCTTGTAGCGATGGCTCCGGACACAGCCGCGGGAAGAGCTGCACGTGGATCTAAGCACGGGAGGTTTCTTGAACGTGCAGGCGGAGGGCAGGGCAGGCAATACCCCAGGGCTGGAGCCGGGACCCTGCCGGGCTCAGCCCCACAGACCCCGGGGCTGGCTGCGGAGAGGGGCGGGGGGGGGGTTTCTCCGGTCCCAGTTCGGCTCCGATCCCCCCCCACCGGGCAGCGATTTCCTGCCTCTGCGGCTGCGTCTCCCCGGGGCCCCGCCGCCTCTCCCCGCTCCCGCCGCATGTGGGCCGGGGCAGCACCGGCCGCTCCCTTCCGGCCCGGGGCTCGGAGCTCGCTGGTTTTAACTCTGAGCTCGCCAGGCCGCCGGCAAGCGGGAGACCGGTCAGCTGCCCCCCCCCGCCCGCCTAGAGCCGCTGATCTCCCCCAGCCAGGACCCCCGCCCTGACACAACAGACCCCGGGGAGGAGCCGGTGTCTGAGCCCCCGCCGCAGGCAGATGGGGGATACTTTGCACCCCACTTGCAATGCGGGAACCTCTCGCCCTCCCGGGAACCCTGCACCCCCGGGCCGGGCCCTAGCATATCCTGGGCTGCTGTACCCCCTGCCCCTGTAGTGGGGGCTCCAGGCAGGGCCAGATTGATACCTTACCCGCCCCTAGGCATTGCCTCTTCAGCCTCCACCCCCCGCCATGCCTACAGCCGGCCTTCAGGTTTTCCATAAAAATATGAAACTTTTAACCCCCTTTTGACCTTTAGGTGCCCTGAGAACGCCGGCAGCGCCCCTGGGCACGTGCCTCCTGTTCCTAATTGGAAATCCGGCCCTGGCTCCGGGAGCTAGAGTGTGGGAGTGGGATCTGGGTACACACGAGGGACCTGATACTGGGGGTGGGGATGGTCAGATGTCTGGGAGCCTCTGGGGCAGCTCTGGGCACAGAGGGGACATTCCCCAGATGTCACTGGCTCCTGAATTGGTACTGAGGAACCAGGCGCTGGAGAGGCCAGGAGGCCATGGTCTGGCCTCGCAGGGAGCTCTGGTTTTTAGTGGCCTTTGGGACTTGCGCCCCAACCCGAAGAATAACCCACACAGGGTGACTCGTGTGTCCCCATCTAGGGGCCAGACTATTTATGGACGTTTATGAGCTTCCTACAGCCTCTCAGCTGAGGGCTCAGATCCCACCACTCAGGCAGCCGTGCCTTGAGCTTTTAGATGCAGAGCTCCTGGGTTCAATCCATGCAGATGTCCTGGCCAGAGGCATCATTGGAAGAGCCCGCAGCATTTGGATTCCAAATCCCGAAGCTGGGAATGGGTGATGGGAGGGATCACTTGATGATTCTGGTTCTGTTCATTCCCTCTGACGCACCTGGCATTGGCCACTGTCAGAGGACAGGATACTGGGCTACATAGGCGCCGACGCCATGGGTGTTCCAGGGCTGGAGCACTCTCAGGGGAAAATTAGTGGGTGCTTTGCACCCACTGGCAGCCAAGCTCCCCCCGCCCCATCTCCTCTCTCCCCCCCCAGTGCTTCCCACCGCCAAACAGCTGTTTGGAGGTGCTTAGGACTTTCCAAGAGGGAGGGGGGAGGAGCAGGGACGAGGCAAGCTGAGGAGAGGAGGTGGAGGAGATGCAGGGCGGGGACTTGGGGAAAGGGGGTGGGGACTTTGGGGAAGGGCTGGAATGGGGCAGGGCGAGGGCGGTGCAGGGGTGGGGCCAGGAGCAGGGGTGGGGTCGAGCACCCACCGGGAACAGTGGAAGTCGGTGCCTATGCTGGGCTACATGGACCTTTGGTCTGACCCAGTATGGCCGTTCTTATGTTCTTAATTTGGGACAGGCATAGATCTCTAGGGTACAGGCTGGGCCTGGGGGTTAATGATTCCTGCTGAGCAGGGGAGGGGAAAGTAACTCACTCTAATGCAGATCATTCCAGAACTCAGTTCCCTTTCAGCCTGGCTGAGAGAACCCTGTGTCTAAAACAGATTGCCAAATAACGTCAGCCCGTAAACCTGGTCCCCTGCCATATCAGCCCGTCCCCTGGCACCCCACACGTGAAGGTTATAAGACATCTTAATGAGCAAGGGCACTGGCTTCTACCCCGTATGGAAGAAAATGGAGGAGACCCAATGCGGTCAGACTCTCAGCTGGCATAAAGTGGCCTCACTCCAGTGATTTCAATGAGACTCTAGAGCCCATTATGTCTAGGCTCTGAACCTTCTCCCCCACCCCATGTAGTTCTCTCAACATGGTTTTCTTGGCATCCGATAAGATTCAAGCTCCCACCAAAGCATCTCCACACACATCACTACACTCAACTTTGATGACATTTCTCTGTCGGTTTGTAACGTGATCACTGTTGAATACCATCAATTCCACAATTTCAGGCCATTTTTAGGCGTCAATGGGCAGAACTCCATGGATCTGGCCCCAAAAAAATAAATAAACCAGAATGGGGAAATGTGGGGTGCACACAGCCCTTAGTCTTTGGTTAGCGGAGCTACAGCTTCCACCATCTCTGCAATTGTCCATAGCTCGAAGAAGAGGTTGATGACAGCCGTTCACACCTTCCTGTGTCCCAGTACCCCCAGCTCAGTTTAAAAGGTTGACATCCTGCATGACTTAGCTGCCAGACAGAAAGAAAATAAAAACAGGGGGAAGGGGCAAAGGGGTGTGTGAGGGGGCATACAGCGCCCCTGGCATGAGGGGGAGAATGAGGGACCCTGGTAGAGGGGGAATAAGAGCACAGAGACCTGGGAATGGGGGAATAGAGAACCCCTGGTAGAAGGAAAATGAGGGACCCTGATATGGGGGAAGTGGGGATACATAGAAGGGGAGAATGGGGGATGGGGAGGCAGATAGAGCCCCAGGAATGGGAGGTGAACAGGGGATAATTGTATGGGGGATGGAGTCAGCCAGGGCACACAGAGCTCCAGGCATAGGGCAGGTTGTGGTGAGGAGGGGAGTCCCAGAAACAGAAAGGGATGAGAGGGGGGCCCACCGGAGCTAGTAGGGGAAGTAGAGGAATGCAAGGAGCCCCGGGCTTGTACAATGGGCTCTGCCTGCAGAAGCAACAAAGCGTGAGACTCTCTAGTTTAAAGGTGATTTTAAGGCCAGAAGGGACCGTTGGCATCCTCTAGTTTGATCTCCGTAACGCAGAGACCTCTGGATGAAGCCCACAGCTCGTGGCAGAGCTACAGCATGTCTTCGAGGACAACCGTCCAGTCGCCATCTAAAGACCCTCAGGGATGGAGAATCCACCATGTCCCTTGGGAAGACTGCCCCAGTGGCCGCTTCCCCGCACAGTCAAAAATGTGCACCTTCGTTCCGGTCTGCTGCAGCTCCCAGCGGTGGCTCTCGTTCAGACTTTGTCGATGACAGAGCCATCTGCCACCAGGAATCTCCTTCCCATGCAGGGGCGTGTAAACCCGAATCAAGTTACCTCTGAGCCTTCCCTTGGAGAAACCAAAGAGATTGAGCTTCTTCCGTCTTTCACTACAAGGAAGGTTTTTGCAGACCTGGCATCCTTCTTGTGGCCTGCACTTCAGGCCACTAGGCTCCGTTACAGTCCAAGCTGAGACCTAACGTGGGGGGCAGATTACCCCACATGTGCTACTGTAGGGTTCTCATACCTTTCTCTGCAGCAGCTGGGACACTGTCAGAGTTGGAATATGGCACTGGATGGTGCTAGGATCTGAGCCAGTCTGGCAAGGCCTATGAACCCACTCCAATGTGCCACCAGAAGCTGGGAGTGGACAACAGGGGATGGATCACTCAATGATTGCTTGTGCTGTTCATTCCCCAAAGCACCTGGCATTGGCCACTGTCGGAAGACAGGATATTGGGCTAGATGGACCTTTGGTCTGACCCAGTATGGCCGTCATTATGTACCGTCCGGTTTGAACTGTGGGCACCAGAACTGGATATAGTCTCTGGGGATGGTCTCCTGGTTCCTATTCCACATTCCCAGGACCCTGGCCAGCCTTCACAGCCACCGCAGCACACTGGGAACTCACTTGATGGCAGAGGCTGAGTTACCATGTCAGTTTCTTTCCCACACAGCCTGTGGGTCAATGGCAGGGGCTTTCTTGGATGGGGATTCCCTGGTGCTGAATCACGACTGAACCCCTCTCCCCCAGGTGGGTCCATGGCAGGGCCCCTCTGAGCTGATTTCCTGGGGTCTAACTGTAGTCAATCTTCCACCCAAACTTCCCACCCTTCTCCCGCCCCATGTCATTGGCTGGCAGGGGTCCCCTCACTGTGGATCCTCTGGTGCCGGATCAGGTTGGAGCTGCGGCTAAAGCCCTTCCCGCAGCCGGCACAGCGGAAGGGCCGCTCTCCCGTGTGGCCGCGCTGGTGGTAGGTGTAGTGGGAGCTCTGGCTGAAGCCCTTCCCACACTGGGGGCACTGGTAGGGCTTCTGGCCGGCGTGGACCCGGCAGTGCTGGGTGTAGCGGCTGCTCTGGGTGAAGCCCTTCCCGCAGTCAGGACATTTGAAGGGCTTGGCGTCCAAGTGGGTGCGCTGGTGGTGGATCAGGCTGGAGTGGCGGCCGAACCTTTTCCCGCACCGGGGGCACTTGTAGGGCCGCTCCCCCGAGTGCACCCGCTGGTGCTTGATGAGGTTGGAGCTCTCCCCGAAGCGCCACCCGCACTCGGCACAGGCATAGGGCCGCTCCCCGGTGTGGGTGCGCTGGTGCTGGGCCAGGTGGGAGGCCTGGCTGAAGCCCTGCCCACAGTCAGGGCACCGGTAGGGGTGCTCGCTGGCGTGGGTGCGCCGGTGCTGGATCAGGGCGGAGCTCTCCCCAAAGTGCTTGCCGCACTGGGTGCAGCGGTAGGGCCGCTCCCCGGTGTGGGTGCGCCGGTGCCGTATCAGGTTGGAGCTGCGGCAGAAGCCGTGCCCGCACTCCCCGCACCGGTAGGGCCGCTCCCCGGTGTGGATGCGTTGGTGGACCACGAGCGCAGAGCTCACCCCAAAGCCCT
This sequence comes from Trachemys scripta elegans, assembly GCF_013100865.1. Lineage (NCBI taxonomy): Eukaryota > Metazoa > Chordata > Testudines > Emydidae > Trachemys > Trachemys scripta. Next base: position 139,456,793 of record NC_048301.1, on the reverse strand, counting down.
TCCCGCACTCTAGGCACGTGTAGGGCCGCTCCCCGGTGTGAGTGCGCCGGTGCTGGCGCAGGGAGGCACTCAGGGCGAAGGCCTTCCCGCACTGGGGGCACCGGAAGGGGCGCTCCCCAGCGTGGATCCGGCTGTGCTCCGTGAGGTTCCCGCGCTGCGTGAAGCCCTTCCCACACACAGTGCAGTGAAACGGCTTTTCACCCGTGTGGGAGCGCTGGTGACGGAGCAGGTTGGAGCTGCGGCTGAAGCGTTTGTGGCACTGGGTGCACTGGTAGGGTTTCTCCCCTGGGGCGGCTTTGTTCTCCTCTAGGGGCTCTCCCTGCTGCTGTCCTGTCCCTCCCGGGCTCTCGCTGGCTCCTCCCCGCTGTGTGGCTGACGTCCTGTGCAGCTCTGTTCCCGCAGACCCTTCCTGCTGGAGGTTCTCCTCCTCGTTCTCACTCGCTGTCCTGGCACCTTCTGGGGGAGAGCGAGAGAAAGAGATGCAGCTGATGGGCAGGAAGCGAATCCCCCCAAGGCTGGGGGAGGCGAGGGCTCCTGCCAGGGGTCAGGTGGGAGCCGGGAGTGATGCCTGCCATGAGGCCAGAGCACCTGCAGGAGACAAGAGAAGACAGACTGGGGATCTCCCAGTGGCTTTGCCGGGATCCCAGCTTTTCCCTGCTCTCCCAGACAATCTCTGAGCTGGTGTCACCCATTCCTCACCTCTCAGGCCCTCCCTTTCCCTGGAGTCCTGGAGAATGAAGATGCTCGGCTCCTCCCCTCGCTCCAGCCGGGAGATCATGGCAGGTTTGGCTGAGGATGTGAAAGCAGAGAGGAGTTGGAGTGTCGTATTGCAACAACTGGCCCCTGAATTCAGCTGATGGAGAATTTTCCATGGAGGTTTGCTCAAGGCTGTGGGGAGAGATTGGCAGACGTTCGTAGAGTCTAGTCTGATCTCCTGCGTAACACAGGCCAGGGAAACCAGCATAGATCTGGGTGAATAATTGAGGTTTTCTTGGTTCAGTGGTGACCTGAGCCTGACTGCAGCGTTTAGTGCCGCTATTCTACCAACAATAGCAAGTGGCTGTTTCCCCCAGCGAGACCCTGTAACGCACTCCTTACAGGGACACACAATTAAATACTGTGCAAATGCTCTCCTGACTGTTGGGCTCAGCCCGGCCCGTGCTGCCTGGATGGGTTCCCCCTGGCCCCAGCCACAGTTCAGCTACGGTCCCCTAGTCCTGGCAGCCTTTTTCTCCAGACAGCAATTTCCTGCCTCTGCCTGTTTCTCCCCCTCCCCTGGAGCTGCCTCTCCCTGTAATTCCCCTTTAGCCCAGAGACTCACCGCTTGGAACCCTTATTCCCAAAGGTGTTCCCAGGAGAGCTCATCAATTGGATTCAAGCCCTCAATGCACAAGGTACTGAGAGACGCCAGCCTGATACTTCCAGAGGAAACAGCTGAGAGCAGGAAGTTCCTGCCTTTATTAAGTTCCCCCCCTTACAGCACTGCCTGGTCCTCTCTAGACCTGGGGAAGGCTTAGGAGCTCTATGGTTATTTCTTTCCATTCCCCAGATACACTGAAAGGAGCACTGCCATTCCACATATTAAATGCAAAGTGCCTGCATCCCTGCCTGGACCAGTCTAAGAAATTAACCATGCAAAGGAGCTAAATAAAAATCCACATAGCGAATGTTTGCCCAGCCAGGTCATTCCACCCTATTTCACACCGGTGTCTGGTTGCAGGTTAGGCTCTTAAATGTAGGTCTGAATGTCAGAGTCATCAGAGTTCATCAAATGGTTCCTAATCGATTGGAGCCGGCACCCGGCAGATCAACTTGTAGGGCAAACTCCTCAGCTGCTGAATACGCAGAGCGTGGGAATTTCAAAAGCACTCGGTGCTGGACTTGTTCTTCCCCCATTGCAATCAAAGGTAAACCTCCCCTTGACTTCAAAGGCTATTTCGACACTACACACCTTACAGCGGCACAGCTGTACTGCTGTAAGGTCTTCCGTGTAGCCGCTCTATGCCAGCGGTACCTGTCAGAATTTGCTACCTCTTGCCTTTCAGTCTCTGGCCTGGGGTAGCAAATTCTGGCCGAGCATCAACCATTGGCCACAATTAGCTACCTCTGGCCCACAGGATGACCAAGATGAGAGGTAGTAAACTGTGATGGGAATTCGCTACCGTTTTGAAATCTCCACTGTCAATGTGGACACAAAGACAGGTATTTTTCAAAATGTAAAAACTTGATTATTGTAACAAGATATATAAACAAAAATAGCTTACTTTTCCTTTCAATATTTTTTCAGAAACAAGCACCTAAACATATTTACTATACAGAGTTAACACGTTTTTTGTTCTTAAATGTACATTAAAATTAAACTTCTCGATTACTCCTTTATATTCCAGCTGTTATTCCAAGAAAACCAAAATATTTCTCTTTACAAAACAATTGCACAATGTACATCTTTTATAAACAACTGAACTATGCACATTTTGGGCAGCTGTACTTTTTCTTCTCATTTAGTCAGAAATCTCATTGATTTCCTCTGGAGGGCAGGGCACACTGGACCTTTGATAAGTCAGAGATGAGAAAATGAAATCAGAGTTAATATCACTAAATATCATTTCAGTTAACAAAATAATATTCCTTGAACATATAATCATTAGTCAAGACATGTCTGCCAGAGGATGTTGTGAAGGCCAAGACTATAACATTTATCACTCGGCTCTCAGGAGGCTCGCGAGAGATAGAATCAGACTTTAAGGTCAAAAGGGACCATTATGATCATCTAGTCTGACCTCCTGCACAACGCAGGCCACAGAATCTCACCCACCCACTCCTGTATCAGACCTGTGCCTGAACCATTGAAGTCCTCAAATCATGGTTTAAAGACTTCAAGATGCAGAGAATCTTCCAGCAAGTGACCCGTGCCCCACGCTGCAGAGGAAGGTGAAAACTCCGCAGGGCTTCTGCCAATCTGCCCTGGAGGAAAATTCCTTCCCGACCCCAAATATGGCGATCAACTAAACCCTGAGCATGTGGCCAAGACTCACCAGCCAGACACCCAGGAAAGAATTCTCTGTAATAACTCAGATCCCACCCCATCTAACGTCCCATCACAAGCCATTGGGCATATTTACCGCTAGTAGTCAGACGAATTAATTGCCAAAATTAGGCTATCCCATCATACCATCCCCTCCATAAACGTATATGGCCACCCATTTTCCCAATCTCTTCGGAGGGCAATGTTTTTTCAATCTCATCCAGAGCCGTTTCGATTTCCGTGTTTTCCTCTGATCTGTTTTCAGCCCCTAATGTTGGTGGCTCTTTAAACGATTTTAAGTGGGAGACACAGTACATAGATCCTAACAGTTTCCCTGAGATGGTTCCCAATTTAACTCTTTACCCACAACAGCGGTAACTTTGTATGGGCCATGATAGCTAGGTTGCAGCAGTCCTCCTTTTCTTCTTTTCCTTCTTGTATTCAGTAACATAACAGTCCCCAACCTCAAATGCTATTTCCCCATATTGAGAACGCTTTCCTTTAGCATACCGTTTGGTGTTGCTTTTTTCTGCTGCTTTAGCAATATTACTAAGAGCGAGTGCAACGTCAGCATCCTTTCTCATTTTCAAATGTATGCCGTACTCTTTGTAGAATTGTTCACCGTGTTCCTCGAAATTTGGTAGCTTTGAAACAAACGGAGACGGGGATGTATTTGTGAAATTAAGATTCACAGAATAAGATATTGACGTGAAAACTGACGGTACTAAAATACACTTACCGTATAATTCTCTGAGACTTGGTCTGGAAATCTTGCTTCAAAGCCATACAGCAGTCGAAAGGGTGACATTTCGGTGGTCATGTTCACTTGAGATTGCAAAGAAAATAAAATGTCACCAAGAAATTCATCCCAGTTACTCCCAGTGTCATCAACCAACTTCTGCAATGCTCTGTAACAAATGGTGATGGAATAGTTTGTGGAGGAAAAAAGTAAACGACTGAGACAGATTATATGGAATCAAAAAGGCACCAGGAGGAGGTCATCCCAGGGCATTGCTATGCTTATTCTTCATTTCACATGTGATATAGTATAAAGACGTGCAAAGTAATAAATTGACTTGCAAGATTTAGAAGCTTCTGGCATGGTGCATTCTACTTGCCTTTAGTATTGTAATTTTCCCACCCCTAAAATTACCTTTTGATGGATTTGGTAGTGCTGTGAGCAAATCCGTTGGTTAGTGGGTGGCCTGGGCTGGTGAAGATACGTTCTATTCCCCACTTTTTGCATATTTCCAGATTATACTGAAAGAAAATAAGTTACACCATAAGCTTTCCTTTGGACAAGTCTGTATTTATGTTCCTTCCCCTATTTGCCATTGATTGTGTGTGTGATTTCTGTGGTTTACTTTTCGTTTACTACCTGGAATAATATGTTGGGGGTTAGTTTGGTAGGTAAGAAAACACACACACACACACACACACACACGCGCGCGCGCACGTTATAGCTAGCCTGATGGGGTGACCAACTACAGTGTTTGCAAAAATAGGGCGAGTGTTCCGAAAAAAACTCGTCAGCAACAATTTACATTAAAAAAAAAACACACCTCACAAGAGCAACGAAGCCCATGTTCACTATCGACTATCCGTGACCTGATAGTGTGATTGAAGAAATAGTAAAAATAACCTCAAAAATAAATCTTTACCTCATTATTGAATTCAGGACCGCGATCTGTCAGTATCTGCTGTACATATCCATGCTGCATAATTATCTTGTGTATTTTCTTTACTACCTCATAGGCTGACTTAGTTCGAAGTGGAAATGCTTCCACCCATCTTGTAACATAATCCGGGGCTGTCAGTATGTACTGGTATCCCTTCTTTGTCGCTGGCAGTGGCCCTGTTAAATGCATTCCCGCCAGTTCCCAGGGCTGGCTGACCTAGATGCAGGGGTGCAGGTTAGTCAGACTTTGGATTTTTCTTTTAAATGGTCTCAATAAGCCCATACGCAGTAAGCAAAGGAAACGCTCTAATGTGGTTTCCACAACCACACAATCAGAATCTAATTTCCGTTTTTTAAAAACGGAACAAAAAGAAAGAAAGAAAGAAAGAAAGAAAGAAAGAAAGAAAGAAAGAAAGAAAGAAAGAAAGAAAGAAAGAAGCAAACAAACGAAACAGAAATACAAGACTAGGGGTAGGAAAAATGATACAAGGCTAAACCTGCAGAAATAGACCATGCCAGTGCAAGGAGCTAGAGAGGTCATTGTTGCACTCCATTGTGCCACTCACCCACACTGCATTCGTTGTGGCAAATTCAAGGCCTCGTTGTGTAGCAATAATCAAAATGAATAATGATAAATTATCTCTGACTCTCTCTTTCAAAGATTTCTTACTGCCTTTGAAGGAAGTGACTAAGACTCTATATCACGTATACGCAGTCTGCACTAAGAACATTCCTCATGCATTGACAATGGAAAGGCTGTACAAGAAGATACGTAGCAGATGTCTCAGAGTCCAAACTTTACCTTTATGTTTTCCAAGGTGGTATCTTGATTTAATTCCTTTCCTGCCTTCTGGCAATGCAGACATTGCTCAACCTAGTTTGGACGGAATAACATGACGACATGAACATTCTTGTATGAAAACATTATTGCAAGGGAACGGAGTTCACACTTTCACACCAACCGTATTAATATCGTTCTTTGCATTGAACATTTCAGATCTGTATTTAAATTCTAAATCACCTATTTCAGGATTTTGTTTCATTACTTTACATACCCAGCCTGAGATGTCCTTTGTCATCCGTGGCCAATAGTATCTTGAGGTTAGCGCAATTCTCGTTTTGACTTTTCCTTCATGTCCACCCTGGGGACTGTCATGATATTGTTTAAAAAGTTGTAGGGCTTGATCCATGGTGTGAACAACGACCACCTTTCTCTCTTTGGCAGAATAGAAAAGCGTCCCCTCTGCAAATCAGGACAGATGGAGACGTGATGATGACATCAAGTGTTGAACTTAAGCAATTATCAGATATTTTCAAAGTCACAGATTCATTATAAGGCATATGCATAGAAAAGATATCTGTATGCATAGGGGTCACCTTAACGTGAGTACAAGGGGGGAATTTCACTATATGGTTACAGGTCTGTCGCATCTTACGCACATTTAACATGCGCGATTTCAACTTTACGTGGTCAGCAAAACCCCCCCCCCCCCCCAAAAAAAAAAAAACAAAACAAAAAAGAGAAAAATAACAATTTTAATACTATACTTGTAGTGCGGGCGATTTCGCCCGCCATTGAACTCAATGGAATTTTGACTATACGCGGTTTTCGCTTTACGCTCTAACCGCGGAATGGAACCCGCACGTAAGATGAGACAGACCTGTATAATTAAATGTTGAAAATTTTTAAAAAACTAGAAATCATTGCTCAGTGAACATATATGGATTGTTGTTGCTGGATACACTGGATAACATACTTGAGAAATAAAGTTAAATCATAGGGAAATATTTATACTTTATACTCATTTGTCATGTAACTGACACATATGTTTGTTACACTGCCTATATATGTAGCAAGGAGATTTTCTGGGAAATTTGAAGAAAACTAGGGATACTAAACATGGTCCTATTGAAGGTAAGGTTAACACTCTTATATGCTGAAGATTCCACTGTATTCTGTGTCTTTATTACATGAAAAAAAACAAGTATTGCTTGCCTTCCAAAGAAAAGTTGGCAGAAAATCGACGCAGGTTACGTCTGCCTGTTTTATTCATTCCTTCAGGATAGATGTTACTCCTCTTATATGCCAAAACGTGGGCAACTTTGTCCTCAAAAGCTGTCCCTGAGTATTGTTCACAGAAGAAAACATTTCACACTGTTAACATATACATAATTGCGAACACGAAGTATCTACCTGTATAACAATCAGACTTTGTTTTGTAGGTGAGGTGTGACATGTAAATTGCAGACATGTAAGCAAGGTAAGGCAAACCCAACAATGCAGCAGTCATAGACCAGTCGCAAGAATGACATAAGTAAATCTGAGTTATGTGCATAAGTTTGAAGTATTTGTGGCTTGCTCAAATACAACCAGATTTTGTAATGAGATCAAATTGTATTTGATATAATTAGATCACACCTATAAGATTTTAACCACGTAAGATCATAGTGTGACGTGGTGGGAATAAGGGGATGTGACTTTTGGGGGGGCTGCTCCAGGTGCCTGCACAGATGCTATTGCCGCCCCTTCGTACCCTGAGACCCAGGAGGGGGATGCGACCAGGTGACTCTTGGCCTGGGAAGCGAGACATGGCCAGAGGAGGAGCAACGGGAAGGGCAGGGGCCAGGCGGCTGGAAGCGAATCAGTCTCAGCTGGCTTGGGGTGCAAGGGGAGGGCCAGAGCCCTGGCTCTGGGTTCCCCTCCCCCCAAGATGGACTTGGCTGAAAGTCACTGATTTCTGTGCTAACAAGTTCTGTCCTACGCTGTGTTCCCGCCAACTAATAAACCTTCTGTTTTACCGGCTGGCTGAGAGTCACGTCTGATTCCGGAGTTGGGGTGCTGGGCCCTCTGGCTTCCCCAGGAGCCCCGTCCGGGCGGACTCGCTGTGGGAAGCGCACGGTGCCGAAGGGGATGCTGAATGCTCCGAGGTCAGACCCAGAAAGGTCAAAGCTGTGGAAGCTTCTTGCCCTGGAGACAGTCTGCTCAGAGAGGAGGCTTCCCCAGAGTCCTGACTAGCTTCATATGGAGTAGTTCCAGAGCATCGCCCCGGTGACTCCATGACACATAGTCACTCAGGACAGGAAATGTAACAGCACTAAAATGTGAATTTCAAAAAATAGCACAAACAGGGGCGTTTGAAGATACTGTATAATATATTCATAAAACAACAAACTATGTATGGAAAGGAAACTCTCTCCTTACCTGCCAGACTGATGTTTATGACAGTGAATTTTTTGCCCAGTACAGCTTTTTTGGGGGGAAAAAAAAGAGTTTTCTGTAATTCTGAAGAATCTGAAATAAAGAAACCCATATAACATACACATTTCAGTATCAGGATGATCACAGGCATGAACAAACATTTTAAAAGCCCAAAGTGACTTGAGAGTTTTTGTGAAAGACCTTGACTATCATGCACTCAGCCAGGAGACCCAAAATCTTTGGGTGGTAAGACTTCTATTGAAGGCTGCAAAATGCTGAAGGGTAAGTGGTCATGGTAGGATAGTTATTACCTCACTGGAGAATGGGAAGTGGAGACATTGAGGTGTTTACCACAAGTAAGGAAGGTCAGAAGGTGCACTCTTGGATGGGTTCACCAGCCTGTGTTATCTCCTAGTAAAACTAACCTGATGTCCATGATGCATATAGCTCACAAATCGTAAGTGATACTTGATCTTGCCTAGGCAGCTTGTCATAAAGCTAATCACAATACCTGCTAGAAACAGCTGATAAAACACAAGTTTGGGGAGCAGAGAGGACCCAGCCCACATGTCTGTGTTTTCAGGACTTTTTAGGAAGCGTTCTACAGAGTTGAACTTCAGGACTATTGTCTGTAAAACCCTGAGTGAAAGTCTGAGTAGTTCTTTATTAGCCCCTTTCCACTGCCGAGTCGGTCACACAGCGTATTAGTAAAGAAACACCGAATGCCCACAAAACACTGAAAATAGTATAAGCCACTGGAAATAGCATTTGAAATACTTACCCATCTCCTTTTGAAAACAAGCTACTCAGCAGAAAACCTACCACGGTGCTTTATACAGACCCCCCCACCCCCCCTTGTGTCACTGTTACACAGACTGAGCAAGAAGGTTTCAGCACAAAAATGACCCTTCTGTCCCATGGCACACGCACGTCAGCGCATTGCTCTGTGATCTTATTGTAAAGACGTTCTCTGGAGCCTTTTCCCTCGCTGCTAAAAGGCAAGTGTCTTGTCCTCATTGTGCTGTTACTTCAGAATGGCTCAAACCCCCTTGTTACTGCAAGGTGGCAACAACAACAAAAAATCAAACTTGTTTGGCAGTGAGGAAAAGGCCCATATCTCTATAATGTGGGCATATCTCCTGTACACACCTGGCTTCTTCAGTTGTTGTTAACAGCACCAGCTCCTCCTCCTTTTCAAAATACCTCCCTGTTGTCACCAAGTGCAGCTCTCACACCAGACACCTACTTGCTCCTGCAGGGAAGAAGAGCCATGAATGGGACATGGCTCTGTTAAGGTGACTTATTTAGAACATTTCCCCCCTTGAGACCTGATTGGCTCAGGTATCAGGTGAATACACAGGGAATGACCTGCCAGAGGGATCGCCCACAACAGAAACTGTCTCTGCAAAGACAAAGAAAAAAAAAAAAAAGAGAGAGAGGGGCCTGGCTAGTAACCCGCCCCTCCCGGCTTCTGGCTGTTTCTGGGGTATTGATTGCCCTGCATTCCGCTCATGTGCAGACACACAACATCACAGAGTTATGAGTTGAAAACATCCCCTTTGGGTCTATGGCCTCATCAACTCAGAAACACTGCTGTGGTAATTTAAGAAAGTTGTAAGAGACAAACCCGTCTGCAGCCCACTCACACTGCCTTGTTGTCCTATGATTGGAGAGGTGTGAACAGGCCATTTACCGTGGAATGGGCCCTAACAATACGGGTTAACTACTCAGAATAACAAAATCTGCTCCACTTGTATGTAGCTGAGAGACCACTGCTCTGAGTGACTGGTAGCAAACTAGTGTTGCAAGTTTCCACAGTGCAATCTAGAATCCCTTCTCCACTGTCCGCCCAGGGCTCATTTTGGCAAGTTTGGCACAGATCCAGGAATCTGTGCCTCCAAAAGTTCTGCAGTTGCCGCTCGTCATCCCAAACCTGCATCATGCTGCCACCCCACCAAACTGCACCAACTGGAGCTTGTTTCTCAGGTCCAGAACGGCTATTCCACCATCTGCAGCCGCTCTGCGAGTGCCACCTGCAAGTTTGAATTGGTTGTCACTATGTCCCACAGCGATCTGTGCTGCACACCAACAGCATCTCCTCCCCCGCGTCTATCCTTGCAGCTTTGCAAATATGGCAGGATTTTGCACCCTGACCTTGCAAATTTCACACCAACAGTGCAAAGCAGTGCAGGCTCCGAGCGTCTGTCAGAGATAGCAGACAGCGAGGGGGGCCACGCAGGTTTGTGGGATTTAGGTGCAAAAATGATGTGTAATTTGACATATGGGATACACGGCAGTCTAGTCAGCATGCACCCAAGTGACATATTGTGGTGATTCTATGCTGACGTAACTTGAGTTAACATAAGTTCGTGGTGTAGATCTGGCCTTAGGTGTATGAAATGTTTGGGAGAGTTAACAGGGAAAGTATGAGGCTAGGCCAAGACTCATTCAGGGGTTTAGGCTCCTGCATTTGTGGAACTGGGCCTGCTCCACACAGCACAGACCCCTCCCTGCCCCCAGCCCTCCCCCGCACAGACCCCCAGCTGCCTGCCCCCCCGCACAGACCCCTCCATGTCCCCAGCTCCCTGCCCCGCCCCACCGCTCCCTGCCCCCACCGGCAGAGACTCCCTCCATACCACCAGCTCCCTGACCCCCTTCACACAGACCCCTCCCTGCCTTCCCCGCACAGACCCCTCCCTGCTTTCCCCTTGCACAGATCCCTGTGTCCCCTGCTCCCAACCCCCCTGCACAGACCCCTCCATGTCCCCAGCTCCCTGTCCCGCCACACCGCTCCCTGCCCCCACCGGCAGAGACCCCCTCCATACCGCCAGCTCCCTGCCCCCCCTTCGCACAGACCCCTTCCTGCCTTCCCTGCACAGACCCCTCCCTGCCTTCCCCCTGCACAGATCCCTGTGTCCCCCGCTCCCAACCCCCCTGCACAGACCCCTCCATGGCCCCAGCTCCCTGTCCCCCCCAGTAGAGACCCCCAGCTCCCTCAGCAAAGACCCCTCCGTGCCCCCAGCCCAGACCCCTCCACGTCCCCAGCTCCCTGCCCTGGGCTGCTGCAGCTTAGCCCCCTCCTGCGCTCTGTGCCGGGGCCCTGGGCTCGGGCTGGTCTGCTCTGCCCCCAGCCCCACGCGGGAGCAGCCGGGCCCAGCCCCGGATACAGAGCTGGGGGCTGAGCCCCTTCCCCCGGCCCGTTACCTAGAGGGCGGCCCGGCCCGCAGCAGGCTCTGGGGATGGAACAGCTGGTCTTGGGAGCGCCACGTGCTGCTGGGTCCTTGGGGATCTCAGCGCCTGGCTCCACCTGGGTCTGCGCCACACGTGCCGGGGGAGGGTGTGGGGTCCTACCCTGGCTAGGAGGAGCCAGGGGGCGTTAGGTGGGGCCGGGAGCTGCCCTGCACAGCCACTGGTACTGGGACAGCAGGTGAGTCGGGGGCGGGAGGCAACTGCTGCCCCAGCTACACCAGGGCTGGACTCCCAGGGCTGCTGCCGCTGTGAGATCTGGGGGTCCCTGTAAATCCCCAGCCGCTGGAGTCACGTGAGCCTGGGAGACTCACAGCCTGCATTGAAAAAATAGCAACTTTTTAGGGGAAACTAGAAACTCCCAGGGTGCTGCTGCTGGTGCATGGAGAGCCAGGCTTACCGCACACCCCTGAGCTGATTGTGCTGGGGAGAGGGGATCCCAGCAGGGCAGCTCTCTATGTCAGGAGGGTTGGAGGGTCCTTTCCCATTTGTATGGGGGGTGGGGACAGACACTCTTGTGCATGTCTGGTTGAATTATGATCCTGACACAAATGCACACATGGGTGGGGGTTCCTGGGAGAAGTTTGTAAATCAGAAAACAGAGCCCCTCACCGTGCAACCCCTCCCCTGACTACCACGTACATTAAAAAAAACCTCTATGATCCTTCTGTAAACATGATTGTTTATGGTGGGAAGGGCCATACTCAACACCTGTATTGGGTACTGCCCTGGGGTAGGAAGGACTTTCATGAGCTGGGGCTGGGGCTGGCTGTGTCTAAGAGGGGCGAATGTGTGTGTGGAGAGGAAACAATTCCCAGCTGCCTCTCCCCACCTAGGGACCCCACTCGCCCACCTTCTATAGCCTGAACAGTCCAGGCGTCGGGGCCATGGGCTTGGGCTGAGGTTGTTCTGCCCCCAGCCCCGCGCGGGAGCAGCCGGGTCCAGTCCCGGACACAGAGCAGGGGGCAGCGTGTGGGACTGTTTAGCCACCGTGCCCTAATCCTCCCTCCCCCATTAAGAATGGTCATGATTATGAGGTGTTTTCTTCCAATGCATGCTTTGGATTTTACAAGGTTTTCATGCCTGTTATCATTGAGATACGTAAATGTGTGTGTTATATGGGTTTAAATATTTCAGATTCTCCAGAGTTTCAGAAAACGGATTTTTTTCACGGACACCTTGGCTAGGAAAGGAACTCCCTGTTCTAAACATCAGTATGGCAGATAAGGCAGGTAGGAAGAGGGTTTCCATATATATATATTCTGTTGTTTTCCACAGTGTCTGCAAATACCCCTGCTTGTGCTTTTTTTTAAAATTCTCATTCTTGTGCTGTTCTATTTCCTATCCCGAGTGCCTATGATGTTACTGTGTTAAAATATTACAGGCGATCTCGTTATTTCTCACGAAATGTGGTCAGCCTGGGTCTAATGCTGCCAGACTTCGTAAGCTGGAAATACTTTGAACTTATGCACACAGCTCAAATGTACTTATGGAGCCCTTGTGATTGGCCCATGTCTGATGCGGCATTGAGGGTTTGGCTGAGTTCGGCTTTCCCTGCTTATATGTCTGCTATTTTCATGTCATGCCTACACCACAAATACTGATTATTATATGCATTGATATTTGATGGTTGCAATTTTCTCAATGTTAACAGCGTGTAATGTTCTGTGATCAATACTCAGTGATATCTTTCGAGGAAAAAATCGCACAGGTATTGGCCTATAAAAGGACTAACACGTATCCAGAAGGAATGAATAAAGCAGGCAGACTCAACCTGTGTCGATTTGCTGCCAAATTCTCCTTGGAAGGTAAGCAATTGTTTTTCTTCAGTGGAAATCTTCAGCATCTACATGATGTTCCTGATCTGCCAACACAGGCTTTACCTGAAGTGTTAAATTTACCTTCACTGGGACCAGGATTAAGATCACTAGTTTTCTTCACATTTCCAAGAAAATCTCCTTTGCCTACTGCAAGAGGATCTCCTCAGTCCCACTTGTGTATCAGTATACAAACCCCGCAGCAATCCTTGTTCTGGTTCAACACCCTGTGCAACTTATTGATCATTGAGTCCCACCTATGGTTGCCAGCTGTCCGGTTTTTGACAGGAACACCTGGTAGAAAAGGGACCCTGGCAGCTCCAGTGTTGACCGGGCTGGTAAAAGTCCAGTTGGTGGCGCAGCAGGGCTAAGGCAGACTCCAAGCCTTCTGTGGCTCTGCACACCACTCGGAAGCAGTGCCATGTCCCCCCGTCCAGCTCCCTGGCTCACGGCCAGGTGGCTCTGTGTGCTGTGCTTTCCCTTCTGCAGTCACCGACTCCGAAGTTCCCATTGGCTGTGAACCGTGACCAATGGGAGCTGCAGTGGAGGCGCCTGTGGATGGGGCAGCGCGCAGAGCTGTCTGGATGCACCTCCGAGTAGGAGCTGGAGGGGGGCATGCCGCTGCTTCCAGGAGGCACCTGAGGTACGCGCTACCCAAAGCCTGCACCCCTCATCCCTTCCCATGACCAACCCCCAGCCCCAGCCCTGATCCTCCTCCTGTCCTCCAGACCCCTTGGCTCCAGCCCAGAGCACCCTCCTGCACGCCAAGCCCCTTATCTCCAGCCCCCCTGAGCATGACCCCCCCAGACATCTCACTCTGTGCCCCAGAGATTCCTCCTGCACCCTGAACCCTTCATTTCTGGCACCACTCTGGAACCCACATCCTTAGCCCAGAGCTCACCCCCCCTCCTGCACACCAACCCCTCAAGCCAGCCCAGTGAAAAGAGTGAGTGAGGGTGGGGGAGTGCGAGTCACAGAGGGAGGAGCCTTGGAAAAGGGTCTAGCAGGGGTGAGGCTGAGGCCTCAGAGCAGGGGCAGAGCGGGGCAAATGTGTTTGGTTTTCCAGCATACCTAGTGCCTTTACAAGCAAGGGGAGAGCAATCTCTCCCGCCCTCTCACTGCCCACTTCCCCTGCATTCACCTCCTTCCTGGGCCTATCTGTGAGCCCTGGCGAAGGGCTTAGACTTTCCGCCCCGCCCCACCCACAAACTAGGCACAGGGCTGCCTCCTCAGCTCCAATCTGCTCTGCCTGATTGGCGGGGCTGTGAACAGAGTGCTACTCTGGGTGCCTCGTGCCTTACCCAGCACTCTGTCGCACCTCCATATGTCGGCACTGTAACAGCGTATTTCTCAGTGACACCACAAAAGAGTGTGACATAGAAATATTAGCAAAAAAGCCTAATTTTTATCTTTATTTCTCAAGTACGTTATCCAGTGTATCCTACAAACCACAGCCCATAAATTTTCATTGAGCAATGACTTGTGTGAAAGTAGAATGAATTATATTGTAAAAATAGAATGGATTAAAGAAATGCTATATGTACCTTTAAGCAGAAATAAGGAATGTTGAAATACAGGTGTCAGGAAAAGAAATATTAAGGCGTAAACAATGAGTCCACTTAAGCTAGTGGTGGAACATTAACTGGAGATCTGTAAAAGTTAGTAAGGAAATTGAACATGTTCCCTTGCAATACTTTCATACAAGAAATGTAATGTCATCCTATTATTCTGTCTACACCACATAGGTTTTGCGATGTCTGCGTTGCCAGAAAGTGCGAAAAGAAATAAATCTGGATACCACCTTGAAAAGCAAAAAGGTGAGTTTTGGACACTGACACATCTACATACTTTCTTCAGAATTTCCTTTTATCTTCCTTCTAGTGTCAGAGCATTAGGAATGTTCTTAGTGTGGACTGCTTATACATAATAGAAAGTCTCATTCTCTGCCCTGGAAAACCATTAAGAAATCTTATAAATAGAGAGTATCAGGGGGTAGCCATGTTAGTCTGTACCTACAAAAACAACAAGGAGTCCGGTGGCACCTTAAAGACTAACAGATTTATTTGGGCATAAGCTTTCATGGGTAAAAACCTCACTTCTTTAGATGCATGGAGTGAAAATTACAGATGCAGGCATTATATATTGACACATGAAGAGAAGGGAGTACCTCGCAAGTGGAGAACCAGTGTTGACGGCCAATTCAGTCAGGGTGGATGTAGTCCACTCCCAAAAATAGATGAGGAGGTGTCAATTCCAGGAGAGGCAAAGCTGCTTCTGTAATGAGCCAGTCCCTATTCAAACCCAGATTAATGGTGTTAAATTTGCAAATGAATTTTAGTTCTGCTGTTTCTCTTTGAAGTCTGTTTCTGAAGTTTTTTTGTTCAAGAATAGTGACTTTTAAATCTGTGATAGAATGACCAGGGAGATTGAAGTGTTCACCTACTGGCTTTTGTATGTTACCATTCTTGATGTCCGATTTGTGTCCATTTATTCTTTTACGTAGGGACTGTCCAGTTTGGCCAGTGTGCATGGCAGAGGGGCATTGATGGCACATGATGGCATATATAATATTAGTAGATGTGCAGGTGAATGAGCCCTTGATGGTGTGGCTGATGTGGTTGGGTCCTCTGTTGGTGTCGCCAGAGTAGATATGGGGACAGAGTAGGCAACGAGGTTTGCTACAGGGATTGGTTCCTGGGTGGGTGTTTCTGTGGTGTGGTGTGTAGTTGCTGGTGAGTAGTTGCTTCAGGTTCAGGGGTTGTCTGTAAGCGAGGACTGGCCTGTCTCTTAAGGTCTGTGAGAGTGAGGGATCATTTTCCAGGATAGGTTGTAGATCGTTGATAATGCCCTGGAGAAGTTTTAGCTGGTGGCTGTATGTGATGGCCAGTGGGGATTCTGTTATTTTCCTTGTTGGGCCTGTCCTGTAGTAGGTGATTGCTGGGTACCCGTCTCGCTCTGTCAATCTGTTTCCTCACTTCCCCAGGTGGGTATTGTAGTTTTTAGAATGCTTGATAAAGATCTTGTAGGTGTTTGTCTCTGTCTGAGGGGTTGGAGCAAATTTGGTTGTATTTTAGGGCTTGGCTGTAGACAATGGATCGTGTGATGTGTTCTGGATGGAAGCTGGAGGCATGTAGGTATGTATAGCGATCAGTAGGTTTCCGGTATAGGGTGGTGTTTATGTGACCATCACTTATTTGCACTGTAGTGTCCAGGAAGTGGATCTCTTGTGTGGACTGGTCCAGGCTGAGGTTGATGGTGGGGTGGAAATTGTTTAAATCCAGGTGGAATTCTTCAAGGGCCTCCTTTCCGTGGGTCCATATGATGATGATGTCATCAATGTAGCGCAAGCAGAGGAGGGGCGCTAGGGGACGAGAGCTGAGGAAGCGTCGATCTAAGTCAGCCATAAAAATGTTGGCATACTGTGGGGCCATGCGGGTACCCATAGCAGTGCCACTGACTTGAAGGTATAAGTTGTCCCCAGAGGCTGCCAGGCAACTCTCCAAGACCACATTCTACAGGCCACTCTCCTCTGATCCCACTGAGGAATACCAAAAGAAATGACACCATCTGCTCAAGAAACTCCCGGCTACAGTACGGGAACAAATCTACATGGACACACCCCCAGAGCCCCGACCAGGAATATTCTATCTGCTACTCAAGATCCATAAACCCGGAAACCCTGGATCCCCCATCATCTCAGGCATCGGCACTCTTACAGCAGGATTGTCTGGCTATTTGGACTCTCTCCTCAGACCCTACGCTACCAGCACTCCCAGCTATCTTCGAGACACCACTGACTTCCTGAGGAAACTACAATGCATTGGTGATCTTCCTGAAAACACCATCCTGGCCACCATGGATGTAGAAGCTCTTTATACCAATATTCCACATGAGGATGGACTACAAGCTGTCAGGAACAGTATCCCTGATGAGGCCACAGAATGCCTGGTGGCTGAACTTTGTGACTTTGTCCTCACCCACAACCACTTCAGATTTGGGGACACAGGTGACAGGGTTTGGGGGGTGTGAAGGGAACAGGGGATGCAATGCTGGATCAGGAGAGTGGGAGCCCTCCAGCCTTGGGTACAGAGCCCTCTGCAGTGGCTGGAAGAGAGGGGAATTGCCTCCCTAATGATCCCATCCTGAGGGAGCTGGAGTTACAGAATGGGGGTGTCAGAGGCCTGTCTGTGCTGAGTGGGGGTGGGGAGTTGCAGTCACGGGTCAGTTTTTGCTCTTCCATCTCACAGTACAATCCACGTTGGTTCCTTTGCTGCAGCTGCTCAGAAGGCCGGAGGTTCCCAAGAGGCCCCACGAGTGAGCGACGGGGGTCGGGGTTACATGGATGAACATTAGCATTGATTACAGCAAAGGTGCTGTCGTGACAGGTACAAAGCGGTGAGGATGACGTACAAGACTGGGAATTTTGTATGTTTCCACAAACTTGATCAACTGAGAGCTGGCATTTCTGCGATGGAACGTGGGAATGGAAAAGGAAAAGAAGTGGAGCTAGTCCGGCCACAGATGAAGAGTTCTCCATGTTACTTGACAAGTTCAGTGTACCAAGCCACACGACTACTGCACAGCTCTGACAGCACCACTAGGCTGCTTCTCCTCATTGTTGGGTGTAGGAATAGGGTAGCACCCCTTTAAGTGGTTTGTGAGCCCTCTAGTGATGCTCACTCTGATCTGTGTTTTGGAAGCCACCACAAACCAGTCAGAGCTCAGGGTGCATTAGCGTAGGGCCTGGTATGTTTGTATGTAGATGATAAACGTGGTGGTTTGGGGACCAGCTGGGCCAGTGTAGTTTCTTCATATCATTTTTGTTGTGTAATGAGCAAAAGTCGGTTTTTGCATTTGTAACACAATTAAACAAGGTTTGATACATGTGGCTGGTTTCCTGTTCCCAATTTGTTTGAAAATCAAGAAGGGTTCCTATAAACTGCATAATTTGTAACTGTCCATATAATTTCTGTGAAACCATTACACAAAAATGGCCATCTTGGGTCACACCAAAGGCGAGGGCCTTTGTCAGTGTAGTTAGGGTGATGCAGTGCCCATGTGGGCTTGGCGGGGAAAATTTTTGCTTTTTATTATGGGCCGGGGCAGAGCAAAAGCACAGGTTCTTCTTCTGGGAGAGACAAGAAGAGAAGAGCTTTTGATTTTTCATGGGGCGGCTTGAGGCCTACAGAGGGGAGGCAGCACACACATATACAGGAAGTCTCACAGTTAAAACACAGCCATCTGCAGACAATGGTCCTGGTTAACGGGAGTCATCAAGATTCCAAACCACTATTAATGGCCCACACTTTGCATAATTACAAAAGCCCCTCAGAGTTATATTTCCTATTTCTAGTCCCAGATACAAGAGTGGTACATTTATACAAATAGGATGATCACACTCAGTAGATTATAAGCTTTGTAATGATACCTTACCAGAGACCTTTTGCATGAAGCATATTCACTTATTACCATATTTTTATAAAACTATTCCAGTTACATTATATTCACTTCTTATTATGTTTTTATAAAACCATATAGTCTGCACAACGTCACATCCTCCTCCTGAACGTACTCCCAGAGACTTGGACACTGACCATGACGGAGGCAGTATACCTACAATTCGTTTTTGGGCTCTCCTATGGGGCAGACACTCCTGTGTCCCCCAAAAGGGAAAGAGACCCTGATCCAGCTGTAGGCTCACAGCTACCAGCTATGAGAGACCTTTTGCTGGCCAGCCAAATCCCCCGCCTTTCACTCAGGTTGGGTTTGCTTTCAGCTAGAGTCCTTGGGGTTTGTTCCCACTGCAGCAGTCACCAGGACCCCAACTTCCAGCTCCAGGATACATGTCTCTGTGCCCCTCTTCCACTCCATTACAGCCAGGTCATGCTTCTGGGTCTTAATTGCTTTGTCTCTTAAGTCCAGGCTGGTGGGCAGCCTTTTCTTTTTCCAGGTCAGCCTTTTCCCAGGCAAATTGTACATCAATTTCCATTTGTCTTCCCTTGAGACCATCACTGGATGAGCTGGGATACCACAGAGAACCCCTCCTGCCAAAACAGGCACCCCTCCCCTCCTGTCTTGCTAAATTAGACACTCCAGTCAGCTTCAGCACAGACAGAGGTTGGGCCACGCCCATCTGCAGTTCACTGAAACTGAGATGCACTCAGTTCAGGGGCTTCTTAGTTAACAGAGACTTTCCCAGCACCCATTGTTCAGTCTTTCTGGGCAATTTGCAGCTTGTGTAGTTTTAGCTTCTTTTGATTTTCATTCTTATTTATTTTGCTTCCTTTTCTGTCCCTACTTCCCTTTCCCGAAATAAGCAAACAGAAAATAACAAACCAGTAACCACTTTGTCTGTTTTCCGGCCACTTAAAACTCACTTAAAATCACGATCAGTATCTCAAAGCAATCAGCTGTGCACAGATCCTGCCAACTACGCCAAATCTATGTCTAATCAAACTAAATACCGATGAGATCCTCACCAGTTCCAGAATGCCCCCTTTTACAGGCTAATCTCCTTTTAGCCTGGGTCCAGCAATCACTCACACCCCCTGTAGTTACTGTCCTTTGTTCCAGTTTCCTTCCAGTATCCTGCGGGGTGGAGATGCTCCTTCTTTAGCCAGCTGAAGACAAAATGGAGGGGTCTCCCATGGGTTTAAATAGACTCTCTTGTGGGTGGAGACCCCCCTCCTCACTCCTATGCAAAGTCCAGCTCTAAGATGGAGTTCTGGAGTCACCTGGGCAAGTCACATGTCCATGCATGACTCAGTCTTTACAGGCAGAAGCCATTGTCCACATGGTATCTTGTATGACTCCAGGAAGACTTCTTATGTGGATTGGGGCATTCCAAGATGCATTGTTCCCCAAGTGTTTCCCGATTGGGTACTTAACCTGGCGAATTCCTTCCTAAAGAAGCTGCCCAAATGCCTCACAAAGCTTACTTAGAAATCAAGCCAGTATATATAACTTTGAACACACAAATGGTGCCTACATACAACTAGGATGACCATAACCAGTAGATCATAACCCTTACATAGATATGTTACATGGCATATGTAGCAAAACCCTGTTCCAGTTATATCATACATACATTTATAAGCACCCCCCCATAAAGCCTTATGGGGTACACTGTCACAGGTGTGTCAGAAATTAGGCCTAATTGGTGAAAACAATTACCAGGAGATGGGCTATTTTGCACTTTATTTCCTCTTGGGGGGGTTTAAAAAGAAAAAATGTTTGGGGACAAAGTAGAGGAGTGGGAGTGAAGGCAACAACTCCTGACGGAAAGAAGCCGCAGTAGCAGCTGTCTGCCAACAACTGCTCCAGTGAACGTTACCACCACGGCTGCGACCTCCCCCCTCACTTGAGACCCCAGATCTTCTTCATCTTAACCGCTAAGAAATTTCCTAATCGGAGCAGGCCGCAGAGAGGGAGCCAGAGGATACTGACACCTTTACCAGCACTGGCTAAAGCCCCAAAACAACGGGGAATGTGAGACTTTCTCACATGCCCTCTCTCTCTGTGTTTTTCCTTCCCTACCTTATTTCTTCTCTGCCCTGTCCCTCTCCTTCTACCTTCTCTTTAATAAAAGTCTGTCTTAGCTGGACAAACTGTCATAGTTTGCAACATTGCTGTAAGCCTGTGATCACAGAGGCAGCCAAAAGCACTGCCCAGAACAGCCCAACACTGGTACACGTTTGCTAGTGTAGGGGCTGATCAGACCATGTGCCAGGCCTGTGTTTCTCCAGCTGCTGAGGCTGCAAGTAAGAGTCAGCCAGAGACCAAAGCCGCATGTTCTATCTTTGCTGTTCTTTTCTCTTCCCTCTTGTGTGGGTTTGTCTTGTTTCGGCTCCTAGGAAACAGGATTGGACTTTAATAACAACAGCAACAACATTTCAACTAACTGCTTCTCTTTTCCCCAAAAGGACAGTTTTTACCATCTCTAATACCATCTAAAAGCTGGTTAAACGGCGGGTTTCTATCTAAAGGCTCTCTCCAGCTAAAGGGAAAGGGAACAAGAGACATTGTTCAAATAGGAGCCTTATTTAATATTTCACATTTCAAAGGCTTTAACTATTTTCCCTTCTTTTTCTGTATCTCTAATAAAATGTTAGAAAGAATTTTTCATGGTGTTTGCCATGGTATTAAGCAGGCTGAGATCTCCACATACCGAACGCCAAACCTTATTTAGCAGTGCTTAATGTCGGCCAGTGAAGGCTCATGTTAATACCATTGACTTCTTGGACCCAGACACTCTACCTGAATTAATACAATATTGCCCAAGTTCATAGAGCAGTTCAGTTAATATGAATAAGTTAAACCAGGAGTTACCTACCAGTCAGGATGGATGAATCACTGGGTGAGATTCTCTGGCCTGAGTTATGTGGGAGATCAGACTGGTTGGTCAGAATGGCCTTAAAATTTTGGCCATTGTGGTGCTCCTAGTACTGTCTCATTTGATCGGTGTCAGCACGGTAACCAGCCAGGACAGCTTCAGGGAGAGAGTGTATAGAACAGGGCAATTCTGGAGATATCTACCCAGTCCCCTCTCAGCTTCTGGCAGTCAGAGATCTATTGTCACCCTGAGCATGGGATTACATCCCTGACCATCTTGGCTAATAGCCATTGATGGACCTATCCTCCATGAACTGATCTAGTTTGTTTTTTAATGCAGTTTACTTTCGGCCATCAGAACATCCTATGGCAATGAGTTCCAAAGGTTATCTGTGTGTTGTGTGAAAAAATACGTCCTTTTGTTTGTATTAAACCTGCTGCCTATTAATTTCTTTGGGAGCCTCTGGTTTTTATACTGTGGGAAAGGGCAAATAACACTTTTATATTCACTTTTTCCACACCAGTTATGATTTTATAGATCTCTATCATGTCCCCCCTTAGTCGTCTCTTTTCTAAGTTGAACAGTCCTAATCTTTTTAGTCTCTCCTCATAGGGAAGCTGTTCCATAGCTTTGATCATCTTTATTACCCTTCTCTGAAACTTTGCCAGGTCCGCTATCTCCTTTTTGAGATGGGGCGACCAGAACGAGATACCGTAGTCAAGGCATGGGAGCACCATGGATGTATATAGTGGCATTAGGATATTTTTTGTCTTAATTTCTATCCCTTTCCTAATAGTTCCTAACATTCGGGTATGATTTTGGACTGCTGTTTCAGAGAACTATCCACAACGACTCCAAGATCTCTTACTTGAGTGGAACAGCTAATTGAGACCCCATCGTTATGTATATGTAGTTGGGATTATTTTTTCTAATTTGCATTATTTAGCACTTATCAACAATGAATTTCACCTCCCATTTTTGTTGCTCAGCCACTCAGTTTTGTGAGCTCCCTCTGTAACTCTACACAGCCTGCTTTGGGCTCAGCTCCAGCACCCCCACGTTTCACTGTGAAAAGTTTGCTGGTGTGATCAGAACAAACCTGGCATTATTTTTCAATTCTTGAGAATCCCGGAGCTATGCTGCACCCCTGTGGTGGGAGCAGGAATTGCACTTTTTCACATTGCATTGGAACACACATGGTTTACAGGTTTCAGAGTTTCCTTAGCTGACTTTCCGCCCCACCACTATAAAAAGTGTTCCAGCACCACTGGGCTTGTTTCAGCGATAGGTTACATACTACAGATAGTATCAGAGGGGTAGCCGTGTTAGTCTGAATCTGTAAAAAGCAACAGAGGGTCCTGTGGCACCTTTGAGACTAACAGAAGTATTGGGAGCATAAGCTTTCGTGGGTAAGAACCTCACTTGCATCTGAAGAAGTGAGGTTCTTACCCACGAAAGCTTATGCTCCCAATACCTCTGTTAGTCTCAAAGGTGCCACAGGACCCTCTGTTGCATACTACAGATAGTAGTTCTGCAATTTCATATTTGAGTTCCTTCAGAATTCTTAGGGGAATACCAGCTGGTCCTGGTGGTGCCTTATTACTGTTTAACTTATCAGTTTGTTCTAAAACCTCTTCTACTGACACATCAGGGTGGGACAGTACTTCAGATCTGTCACCCACATCAGAGCTGTTCTTTTGGGGTATCTCCCCCATATCCTGCGCAGTGAATACCGATGCAAAGAATTCATTTAGCTTCTCTGCAGTGGCCTTGTCTTCCTGGAGTGCTCCTTTACCACCTTTGTTATCTAGTGGCCCACTGGCTATTCCACAGGCTTCCTGTTACCGACAAATGTAAAAAGAATTCTTATTGGTAGTTTTTGCATCTTTAGCAAATTTGCTTCTCAAATTATTTCTTGGCCTGCCTAATTATACTCTGACACTTCACCTGCCAGCATTTGTCCTCCTTCCTGTTATCCTCACTAGGTTTTGACTTCCAAATTTTAAAGGTTTTACTTTGTTTTGTTTTTTGGGAGGGGGTTGTTTGTTTGTTTTGCCTCTAACCACCTCCATTACTCTGCTGTGGAGCCATGGTGGCATTCTTTTGGTCTTATTGTCTTTTCTGGTTTGGGGGATACATTTAATCTGAGCCTCTGTTATGGTGTTTGTAAATAGTCCCCAGGCTGTTTGCAGGCCTTCAACCCTTGTGACAGCTCCTTTTAATTGCCATCTAACAAGAGTCCTCATTTTTTTGTAGTTCCCCTTTTTAAAGTTACATGTTACCACAGTGGGGTTTTGGTATTTCTCCCCCTACAAGGACGTTACATTTAAATACATTATAGACACTATTATCGAATGGTTCATCTACTTACCTCTTTGACCATTCAGTCTGGATTTGAAAATATCAAAAGATGGAAAATCTACCACTTCCCCTGGTAGTTTGTTCTAAAAGTTAATCAGCCTCTTTGCTAAAAAATATGTGCTTTGTTTCTAATTTGAATGTGTCTGGCTTTAACTTCCAGCCATTGGTTCCTTTTATGCCTTTCTCCACTACATTAAAAAGAGCCCTTTAGTACCTGGTATTTTCTCCCCATGAATGTTCTTAGACTAAGGATATGTCTACACTACGGGATTACTCCGAATTTACAGAATTCGATTTTGGGCAACCGATTGTATAAAGTCGAGTGCATGCGGCCACACTAAGCACATTAATTTGGCGGTGTGTATCCATGTACCAAGGCTAGCGTCGACTTCCGGAGTGTTGCACTGTGGGTAGCTATCCCATAGTTCCCGCAGTCTCCCCTGCCCATTGGAATTCTGGGTTGAGATCCCAATGCCTGATGGGGCAAAAAACATTGTCGCTGGTGGTTCTGGGTACAGCCTCGCCCCTCCCTCCATGAAAGCAACCGTTTCGCTCCTTTTTTCCTGGGTGAACACTGCAGACGCCATACCACGGCAAGCATGGAGCCCGCTCAGCTCAAGACAGCAGTCGTGAACATTGTAAATACCTCGCGCGTTATCGTGCAGTTTATGCTGAACCAGGACCTGAAAAACCAGGTGAGGAGGAGGCGGCGACGGCAGTGCGGCGACAAGAGTGATGAGGACATGGACACAGAATTCTCTCAAACCGCGGGCCCTGGCGCTTTGGAGATCATGTTGTTAATGGGGTAGGTTCTAGCCGTGGAACGCCGATTCTGGGCCCGGGAAACAAGCACAGACTGGTGGGACCGCATAGTGTTGCAGATCTGGGATGATTCCCAGTGGCTGTGAAACTTTCACATGCATAAGGGCACTTTCATGGAACTTTGTGACTTGCTTTCCCCTACCCTGAAGCGCCAGAATACCAAGATGAGAGCAGCCGTCACAGTTGGGAAGCGAGTGGCGATAGCCCTGTGGAAGCTTGCAACGCCAGACAGCTACCAGTCAGTCGGGAATCAATTTGGAGTGGGCAAATCTACTGTGGGGGCTGCTGTGATGCAAGTAGCCAAAGTAATCACTGAGCTGCTGCTACTAAAGGTAGGAAATGTGCAGGTCATAGTGGATGGCTTTGCTGCAATGGGATTCCCTAACTGTGGTGGGGCGATAGATGGAACCCATATCCCTATCTTGGCACCGGAGCACCAGGGCAGCCAGTACATAAACCCCAAGGAGTACTTTTCAATGGTGCAGTGCTGCAAGCACTGGTGGATCACAAGGGACATTTCACCAACATCAACGTGGGATGGCTGGGAAGGGTTCATGACGCTCGCATCTTCAGGAACACTACTCTGTTTAAATGGCTGCAGCAAGGAATTTACTTCCCAGACCAGAAAATAACCGTTGAGGATGTTGAAATGCCTATAGTTATCCTTGGGGACCCAGCCCACCCCTTAATGCCATGGCTCATGAAGCCGTACACAGCCAGCCTGGACAGGAGTCAGGAGCTGTTCAGCTACAGGCTGAGCAAGTGTAGAATGGTGGTAGAATGTGCATTTGGACGTTTAAAGAGTTGCTGGCGCACGTTACTGACTCGCTCAGACCTGAGCCAAACCAATATTCCCATTGTTATTGCTCCTTGCTCCACAATCTCTGTGAGAGTAAAGGGGAAACCTTTATGGCGCGGTGGGAGGCTGAGGCAAATTGCCTGGCCACTGATTACGCGCAGCCAGACATCAGGGAGATTAGAAGAGCACACCAGGAAGCGCTGCGCATCAGAGAAGCTTTGAAAACCAGTTTCATGACTGGCCAGGCTATGGTGTGAAAGTTCTGTTTGTTTCTCCTTGATGAAAACCCACCCCCTTGACTGACTCATTCTCTGTAAGCAACCCACCCTCCCCCTTCGATCACAGCTTGCTTTCAAAGGAAATAAAGTCACTATCGTTTAAAAATCATGTATTCTTTATTAATTGATTATCAAAAGAAGGAGAGAACTGACAAGGTAGCCCAGGTGGGATTTGGGAGGAGGATAGGAGGGAAGGAAAAGGCCACTAAAAAAGTTGAAAATAATGACAGCCTTTTGCTTGGGCTGTCCACTGGGGTGGAGTGGGAGGGTGCACGGAGCCTTCCCCCCCCCCCACGTTCTTACACGTCTGGGTGAGGAGGCTATGGAACATGGTGAGGGGGAAGGGTAGTTATACAGGCGCTGCAACGGCAGTCTGTGATCCCGCTGCCATTCCTGAAGCTCCACCAGATGCCGGAGCATGTCCATTTGCTCATGCAGCAGCCCCAGCTTTGCATCCTGCCTCCTCTGATCTTCCTACTGCCACCTCTCATCTTGAGCGTCTCTCCTTTCCTCACGTTGGTCCCTTCTGTCCTCACGTAGGTCCCTCCTGTCCTCACGTTCACTGGCATCTTTCCTGTACTTTGATACCGTGTCCTTCCACTCATTCAGATGAGCTCTTTCATTGCGGGTCGATTCCATGATTTCAGAGAACAGTTCGTCTCGTGTCCTTTTTTTTTGCTGCCTTATCTGAGATAGCCTTCGGGATGGAGGAGGGAGGCTTGAAAAATTTGCAGCTGTGGAAGGGAGGGAAAAAAGGGAGAGAAGTATTTAAAAAGATACATTTTACAGAACAATGCTTATACTCTTTCACGGTGAACAACACTATTCATATTACATAGCACATGTGATTTCAGTACAAGGTCACATTTTGCATCTTAATATTGAGTGCCTGCGGCTTTGGTGTTAGAGATCACAGACGCAGGTCCGGGCAACAGAATTCGGCTTGCATGCGGCCATCTCCACCCTCTGACAAACAGAGACTAGGGACACCATTCCTTATCCATCCTGGCTAATAGCCATTAACGGACTTAATCACCATGAATTTATCCAGTTCTCTTTTAAATGCTGTTATAGTCCTAGCCTTCACAACCTCCTCAGGTAAGGAGTTCCACAAGTTGACTGTGCGCTGT
>NC_048301.1:139412905-139425337 GCF_013100865.1 Trachemys scripta elegans | reverse complement strand
TGTGGGGTGAGTCACAGACAGAAAAAAAAATCACAGGAAAACACTGTCCATTACTTTTTCCACATTGCGGCAAACCTGAACCCATAATAATGGTACGAACTTTCAAGCCTCCCTGGGCTCTCTGTTGCGTGGACCACTTGTACATCCGCATCACCTGCTACAGCTATTCCTCTACCACTGTTTTTAACTTTGCCATGCTGAGTTGGGTTGTTTGTCCTTTCAGATGTCGGTGACGTTTGAGGATGTGGCCATGTATTTCTCCCCAGCGGAGTGGGCGCTGCTGGGCGAGGAGCAAAGGCAACTTTACAGACACGTCATATGGGAAAATTACCAGACTCTGGTCTCGTTAGGTGAGGAGCTGTGTGTGTGAGATCAGGGCCCCAGTGCACTGGGTGCTGCACAGAGACACAGTAACTGAGATGGAACGTTGGTATGAGTGGTTGGGTGGAGAGATGTCTGTGGGGTTGGAAGGAGGGGCGCATGGGTGTGGAGGGATAGAGACATGTTTAATGGAGCAGAGCAACCCTTTCATGGTGAGACAAGGTGAGTGTGAGAAGCTTTTGAGCCACACAGAGCTCTTCTTCAGGGCTGGGAAAGAAGTTGGTCCAATAAAAGATATTATCTCACCCACCTGGTCTCTCTAATATCCTTGGACTGATACAGCTACAACTACACTGCATAGCTTCAAGAGGATGCACTTTCACCCATGGTCACTAGGGCTCCACAGTTTAAGGCAAGAGAATTCTGGCTCTTGTAGTTCCCCAGACAGCATGTGAGCATCTGGTTGTGTGTTCTCCAGGGTGAAAGGCCAGCGAACACCACAGTTAAGGAGAAAGACAGACTGGGTTCATCTATGCTGGAATAAACAACCCACGGCAGGGCCATGGCTGGCCTGGATCAGTTGACTCAGGACGTGGGGGTCAGGTTGTGGGGCTAAAAATTGCAGTCTAGATGTTCAGGCTCGGGCTGGAGCCTGGGCTCTGCGACCCTCTCCCCAGATATCCACTCAGCAATTTTACAGTCCCACAGCCCGAGCCCCTCAAGCCCAAGACATCTGACCCAGGCCAGCTACAGGTGTTTAATTCCTATGTAAACATATCCACAGGAGGGAGAGGGATGCTGGGCCATAGTAGAGTAACTCTCCTAGGGGAAGGCCAAGGAGAAATATCCACCATGTGCCACATCTGTTCCCCCCAATTCCCTCAGACACCACAGTCCTCTCCAGCTCCCCTTTCCACAAGTGCTCCTGCCACTGCCATGTGCAGGCAGTACTGACCATAAGCTGCAGTTCATGTTTCCATAGAAAACAAATGCAAATATGTAGATCAGCTCATTGCCTAATTGCCACATTGCATATGGAGCTGCGCAAAGTGCAGCAGTTCCGTGGCTAGAAGTGCTTAGCTTAGATCTAATGGACGGTGATGCTTTTCTCTAAGCAGGAATCCAAACCCCCAAGCCAGTGGTGATCTCCAGCATAGAGCGAGGGGAAGAGCTGTGTGTCCAGGGTCCCACAGAAGATGAAGATGGAGACATCCTGAGAGGCACCCGCCCAGGTGAGGAAGGAGTTAGTGATGTGGAGGGATCAAATGAGTAGCCTGAAGGCAGCTGAAATCCTGATACATTGTGGCCAAAGTGACCATATATCCCAGAATGTTAGTCTTTTAGTCTCATGTTGTTCGGCTTTTTTGCAACAATATCACATTGTCGGCACTCATTCAATTCATGATCCACCGTAACCACCACATTCTTTTCTGCTGTACTGCTGCCAAGCCAATTATTCCCCATTTTCTACTGTGCATCTGATTTTTCCTTCCTGAGCAAACTACTTTATACTTGTGTTTCTTGAATTTCATCTTGCTGATTTCAGACCAATTCTCCACTTTGTCAAGATCATATTGAATTCTAATCCCATCCACCAAAGTGTTTGTACCCCCTCCCTGGCTGTCTGAATCATTGACCGAGCAGCACTTGGGAATCTCCCTTCCCAGTTCAGGCCCAACATGGTTCCATTGTTTTTTTGGGCTCTCAATTGATATTAATAAGGGATTTCCTTATTACTCCCCAGGATGGTCTGATCAGCCAATTAGAGGCCTACCTGGCAAATGTGTACCAGCATTGGGCTGTTCTGGGCAGTGCTTTTGGCTGCCTCTTTGATCACAGGCTTACAGCGAGGTTGCAAACTATGACAGTTTTGGCCACCTAAGCCAGACTCTTATTTAATATAAAGCCAAGGGAGAAGAATAGGAAAGAGAAGAAATAAGTTGGGGAACGAAAAGAACTCACGGTGCTTGAGGAGGTAGGGGACAAAGTCTCACATTCCAGGTGATTTTGGGGAGTTAGCCAGAACTGGTAACGGTGGCTGTATTCTCTGGCTCCCTCTCTCTGGTCCAGTCTTGTTAGGACATTTCTTAGGATAAGGATGAAGAAGATCTGGGGTCCCAAGAGAAGTTCAGGGTGGCAGCAGGATGGTATCGCTTGCTGTAGCAGTTTTTTACACACACCTGCTGTTGCTGCTTCTTTCAAGGGTTGCATTCAGTTCCCCTCCTTTATTCCCCCCCCCCAAAAGTGTTTTCTTTTGAAACCCCCCCAAAAGGAAGTAAGGGGCAAAATAGCCCAGCCCCTCATTGAGTTTTCTTCCATTTAGGCCTAAATTCTGACATTCATTTTGGTTCATTAATTTCCAGTTCCACACTTGTCTTGTTTACCAGCCATAATTTTAACACTGTCCTTGAATTATATTAGTAGGCCATTTTTGTTTAGATTAATTCCGTCATCTTGTTTATATTTTGCACCTTTTCCCATCGACATTTATTGTTGTAGGATATTATAAACTTTATAAATTTTCTCACAGTTGTTACAATTAAACGGCCAATTAGGGTAAATTTGTGGGCCCAATTATTACAACAGCAAGTTACTCCTTTGGCTCAGGCTCTCTCCCACCCTTTGTGTATTTAGTATATAAGCTCTTCAACATCAGGACGATCTCTCTGTGCAGCGCTTGGTGCTGTGCAACTGCAAACTCAGTTGTGCTACCACAATACCAATTGAAAATCAAACCTCCATTTTATGCATCATTTATGGTGTTGAGGAAAGGGCTTCTCTCAGTGATATTCATTCGGTCCATGTGTTGTCAACCAAAGACCTTTTGTCTTGGTGCAGATTTTCCAGATGTAGAAGAGACCTGGGACTGGCCAGCAATTGAAAGCTCCTTTAGCTTCTTCCTCACACAAAGCTCGTCCCCTGGAGCAGGTAGGGAACCAGCTCTGCCCTGTCCACCAGTGGGAGCCGGAGAGCTCATTTCAGGAATCATCCATCAGCAGCAAACTCTCCTCTCACAGAGCATTACAATAGGGATTGAGGCCCAAACATGAGAAGTGCTACAGCTCCTCACCCTGACATCCCCCTAGAAACTCCATCTCTCCCCTTACGCAGATTCCCTCAGTCTCTTCCCCTCCCCTATTTTCCATAAACATGGAGGTGTTGGGATCCATCACAGTGTGAGTGTTCCATGTGTGTCCCTCAGGAGAGGGGTGTCACTGCTGGTGTATGGTGATGCTGTTCTCCTCACTGAGATGGTCCTCAGAGTAGGGAGAGAATCGTGGGGGCTGGTTCTCACGTTCATTAACTTGGGGGGCTATTATCAGGGCCTATTCCCACACTGACCTTCTCCTCCTTTCCCAGCACTGGGGCCCCTGGGAGTTTGGCCTCTTGCACTCAAGTGTTGAGGGCCAGCCCTGCTCTGAGGGGAGGGACGTGGGGCTGACTCAGGCACATTCCCCTGCTGGGAATACTAGTGGCCTCCCTTTGTGAGCAGCACAAGAAATAACATCTGGATTCTCTTTGCCACCGAGCAGGGGTGAGGAACTTGAACGGAGCTGAGAGGCAGACTCCTGAGGAAGAGCCTGGTAACCTGGAGCCACTCAGGCCTTTCCCAAGGACATCAGGGAAGAACCATTCCAAGAAATCTGAGCAAGGAAGGCACCAGAAGAGACAGTGCAAGCCACAAAGGCAGAGGAAGAACCTGACCAGGAAGGAGCCAACAACCCCAAAAAGCCAGCAAAGGAGATCCAGGTCACATCTAAAGCCTCCTGCAGAGGGACAATCTGAGCCCAGAAAGACCCTATATACCTGCCGTGTGTGCAGGGAAACATTCAAGGTGCAGAAAGACTTGATAAGTCACCACTGGACGGTTCATAGGAGACATAAATTGTATCACTGTAGCGAATGTGGGGAGAGCTTCAGGAGAAAGAAGGCATTCAAAGCCCATGGGAAAATCCACAGAAAGGAGAGATCCCATCCCTGTTCTGAGTGTGGGAAAATATTCAACCGGGCATCCCATCTCATTGCCCACCAGAGAATCCACACTGGAGAGAGACCATATTGCTGTGCTGAGTGTGGAAAAAGATTCTTCCAAATATCAGCTCTGACCATGCACAAGAGAATCCACTCAGGAGAGAGACCCTATGCCTGCGCTGAGTGCGGGAAGTGCTTTATGTATTCGTCCACCCTTAACAGACACCAGAGAATCCACTCAGAAAAGCGGCCCCATTGCTGTAACCAGTGTGGGAAAGGCTTCAAACTTACATCAAGTCTTACTAGACACCTGAGAATCCACAGTGGAGAGAGACCCTTCCTGTGCCACGAGTGTGGGAAAAGATTCAACCTACAAGAACATCTCATTAGACACCAGACAATACACACGGGGGAGCGACCCCATCGCTGCACTGAGTGCGGGAAAAGTTTCAGTCTCCTTCAAAGTCTCCGGAGACACCAGAGAATCCACAGTGGGGGGATCCCTCATCACTGCGCTGAGTGCGGGAAAACATTCAGTTGTCTAGAAAATCTCACTAGACACCAGAGAGTCCACACGGGGGAGAAACTCCATCGCTGCACTGACTGTGGGAAAGGCTTTGTCCGTCTACATCATCTCACTAGCCACCAGAGGATCCACACTGGGGAGAGACCTCATTGCTGCACTGAGTGCGGGAAAAGATTCACCCAGTTGTCAGGCCTTACCACCCACCTGAGAATCCACACGGGAGAGCGACCCTATCCCTGCACTCAGTGTGAGAAGCGCTTTGCTCACTCGTTGTCTCTTGCGAAACACCAGAGAACCCATGGGGCGGGGACTCCTGACCCTTGAGTTTGATGGGGGGAAACCTCTGCCTGTACTCACCTCACCGTTCTCCCCGCAGCCAGTGCACAGGAGGGAGACCGTCTACCTGCCCTAAAATGCTCCCACCTCCCCATTAACCAGGTACTAGATTAGAGTTTTATTGGAATGGATATTTCAGTTTCCCAGAGGTGGTTCTGGACTTAACTGAAACCCAGGAAGGAAGTGTTCCTAAGCTTGTGTGTGGTAACCTGCATATTGCCTTTGAGGAAAGCTGCTGAGGGAAAGAGAGGGCCTCCAGCCCGGCTTTAACCACAGAATGTAGCAGATTGCCGGAAAGGGGGTTCTGTGAAAATCCTCTTCATGTTCCAGGGATGATTCTGGGTGTAAGTGAAACTCAGAAGGAGTTTGTTGTGGCTCCACAGAGCCACGCTTCTGTAGAGCAGAAAAAAGCTGGGTTGTTGCTTAGAGAAGCTCCTAGGGAGAAGAATCCTCATGGTAGTTTTTCCAAACAGTTTGCTGCAACTGATGGGTGTAAAAGTCATTTGGGTGAGTTAACTCAGGGTGAATCCATTATATAGAGAAAGCAACAGTTGGTTTGGGAGACTGGTTTCAGTTCCTAACTGCCAAAGTCTTTGAGGTGTCTACATCCACTGACCCCTTGCTTTAGAAAGACCCAGCGTGGCTAGCCTAGAGGAGATTTCAGATTGCGGGGTGGAATTGTTAGAGAAATTGAACAGCCCTGTAGCCAAGTGGCTGGGCTGGGCCATCATGTTCTCCAGGCTGATTCTCTGAGTAAGCAGTCTGGGCCTCAGGGTCTGAGGAAAGAGTGGGTTACTGGTTTTTCAGAGCAGAACAGCCTTATGACTGAACCTACAAGGATGCAGGGGAGAGCAGGCAAACTCTCATCACTAGGCACTTGGGATTTGTTTGGTATCTCTTTAAAACAGAGTCCAGTCTCTAAGCTGTTGCTGGTGGTGGATCCACAAGGAAGCATGCAGGAGAGTGTCTGTGTAGATGTTCATAGCACAGAGGGGCTGCAGTTGGGGAACACACCTAGGCAGCAAAGGGGTCCCTGTAAGCAGGGATGTTC
Source organism: Trachemys scripta elegans (assembly GCF_013100865.1). Lineage (NCBI taxonomy): Eukaryota > Metazoa > Chordata > Testudines > Emydidae > Trachemys > Trachemys scripta. Next base: position 139,419,131 of record NC_048301.1, on the reverse strand, counting down.
AGTTTTCAACCTTCTAGGAGAACGGGGAGGGGGGGGTGGGGAAGGACCCAATCCTACCGAGGGGAAGAATGAGCGTCCAGCCTTGAAATTAGCAGCAGGTGAGAATTTGAAAGCTAGCGTCTGGGTTGATACAATCTACCTGGCTAACAAGGGAGGGGGGAGATTTGCCCCATAGCAGGTAGTACTGAGGATACACCTGGCCAGCCAAGGGATTCAGTGAGACAAGAAGCATGGTATGATCAAGATACTTATAAACACTGACTTGTAACAAATGTGGTGCTACTGTTAAGGTTTAGCCTTCTAATGTATTTGATTTTGACGTCAACCCTGGTTAAAAGGTACAATGTGTATGACTTTGATAAAAAGCCTTTTAAAATATTGGGGATAATACCTACAAACACACTGTATACCAGAGAGCTGTATACTAGTGAAATGTTACAACTGATACCTGTAACCAATTGTAAAACTTGTCACAGCAGAGAAACCTTTACAAATCTAGTATCAGAGGGGTAACAGTGTTATTCTGGATCTGTAAAAAGCAACAGAGAGTCCTGTGGCACCTTTAAGACTAACAGATGTATTGTTTACAAATCTAGTCTGCTGTATAGAAAGGGAAACTGAGGCACGCTACCACATTGCTGTCATGGCTAAATGCCAAGGTAATTACACCCTTGAGAGCATTAATGTCTATACTAAAGTAACATTAGATGAGAAGATTTTCAGAAAATGAAGGTAGCCGTATATACAGAGCCTGATTTAGTCAGGCATGATTTTGATAAATTATTGCTGTTGTACACTAATACTTGTGATGTAAACCAGAAGTGTAATAATATAGGACCAAGAATGGAAAATTCTTGTGCTGCATTCAGCAGTGTCTTGGAACACCCCTTTCTGCATCAATTTTATGTGGAGTGTGTGATGCTGAATGGAATTTAGGGGACACTTTAGGATATTATGAATATCAATATTGTAGAATGGCAATGAATTATGCCAGATAGGCCATGTAAGATATCTGCAAAAATGTCATCATTTGCTAGATATGATCTCATTTATGTGTTTGTATCGCCTTTGTATTATGAGTTATAGATATGTAGGTATGTCTGTATTTCAAACTTGTGCTATACTTCTGAGCGACACCCCCAGACAGTTTGGCATCAGCACTGCCTAGTCTACTTGATGGCCCATTGAGGACCAACAGCTAGACAATTGACCCATTGAGAGAAGGCAAATATACCTTATGACTCGGCAAGGCATACGGGGACATGCCTATGAAGGGAACTGGGCTTTCAAGCCATGTACTGGGCAACTTGTATTTGGAACAAAGGAAGCACAGGCTGTATGGCAAAATACTATAAAAGGCAGCTGCATCTTCTTCATGTTTTCAGTCCTGCTTCTTACCTCTGGAGGAACTTTGCTACCAACTGAAGCTCTGAACAAGGACTGAATGACCTGTCCAAGCTGTGTGAATGTGCTCCAGAGGGACTTTCAAGCCAATAAACTCACCAGTCCTGCTAGGAACCTGATATAAACAAAGACTTCAAAGTCCATATATGTAACTGTTTTACCATTTAACTTCTCTTTTTGTTCTTTCTTTTTCCTTTATTAATAAATCTTTAGTTTTAGATACTAAAGGATCGGCTGGCAGCGTAATATTTTGAGTAGGTTCCCAGTGAATGTTTCCTGAGGGGCCACAATGGGCTGCCCCAGCCTCAGCCCCTGAGAGGTCACTGCCCCCCTGTATCCTATGGGGCTAATCACACTTCACAGGGATTTATGAGATCACCCCCATTTCCTTTCCTGCCCATTTTCACCATTTATGGCCAGGCAGCCCTACCCCATCTCGGTGGAGGGGCACCCCAGATGAAGCTCCAGGGGCAGAGGGGACCGTGACTCAGGATCAGGTTCCTAATAAATTATTCTGTCTGAGGAGTAAATAAAAAGGGCCATAATGATAAACTGACCCTGGAGCCCATGCTGATTACTCAGTAACTGTCACGTGCACCCAGATACACACCAGGAGAATCTGTCTGCTTGGAAATTGCCAAAGCTTGTCCAGGGGAGGGATGGGGATGGCACTTAAGGGGTGGGAGGGGAGCAGGGGTTCAGATAGTTTCCATGGTATTGCAAGAGAATTTCAGCTTTCATTACAAAAGGTAAGTTTCTAGCTCTCATCGTAGCAGAGAAAACCTTGAAAACTTAAAACCAGTGCACCCTAACAGCTCAGAAACCTAAAGCAGGAAAAAACCTCCAACTTTTATTATTTTAGAAAAATCTCATGAGTTTTAACCATTAGGGGCTGAAAAACTGTTTCCCTACATGTCCCCCTGAGGCAGTTTAGTCTCAGGGCTGGTCCACACTAACCCCCCACCTTCGAACTAATAGATACGCAACTTCAGCTATGTGAATAACGTAGCTGAAGTCGAAGTATCTTAGTTCGAACTTATCGCGGGTCCACATGCAGCAGGCAGGCTCCCCCGTCGACTCCGCGTACTCCTCTCGCGGAGCAGGAGTACCGTCGTCGACAGTGAGCACTTCCGGGATCGATCCCAGAAGATCGATTGCTTACCGCCGGACCCGGAGGTAAGTATAGACGTACCCTAAGTACAGCTCAGAGTCACTAAAGGGAGAGAGAGACACAATAATTGCTATAAGCAATTAGAGTTTGATAATGAGTCAAGATGTCAGATAACCAAACTCAACGGATTTATTGATTGGAAGTAAAATCAGTGTAATACAGAAAGGTCAGTACATACCCAATCTGGAGAACTGTCTTGCAGCGGTTTACATCTTCATTCTGTTCCAAACTATGAGTTCAGTTTTGCTCATATTTGGATTTTCCTCATTTAGGAGACAGAAAATTCCAGATTCCACAGACCTTACACACCTTTTATCTAATTATGCACACAACAGTTTAGCTGGCAGTAGACCATAGCACACACAAGTAGCATTAGATCAAGGACACATTTGCACTAACTGTACCTAGCACACAGTTCATATTTGGCAAACCTTAATGGAGTATACATCTCACGTCTGACATCCTGCATATGCTAATGAACAAAGGTTAGAACAATTTAATAACTAGTAAATTTGCACAATAAATCTTAGCATAAGCACAAAGTATTCTGGGAGATTTTAACTAATTCAATGCTCTAACACCCCCATTTTTAGAGTGCGGATAATAATTTAAAGCAGATTACAATGGAGCTGAACTGCAACTGGCATAACCATCTCCAAAAAGAAAGGCAAGATGGCTGCTTCTCCCCAACATCATCTCCCAAGAGTGACTGGAACATGGCAGAGTCAGCACTGCACGGAAGATTGCAGGTCTTCACCTACACACATGGCAGCAGCTATTTCAGACTCATAATTCTATTGTATTATTTTATGCCCTCCAGGAATGATGACACAACAGTGAGATAAAGTTGCATCTCATCATCACCCTCCGAAAGAGAGGCACGGCCATGGATTTCCCCAGTTGGATGAACGAGGAGACACTGGCCCTGTGCTGCTGCTCAGTTTCATCTGTGAACGTTGCTGGGACTAGTTTCTTTCCCTCTCTATTTAAGACTCCCTCTCCTCAAAGAGTGCTCTCTGGGCTGTCTGTTTTCACGCAGGATTCCATCTCTGTCCCTGCCCTATGACCCCTGGCTGTTTCACACCCATGTCACACTCTGGGCTGGGACTGCAACTCCACTAGTTGTTTATTGAAAACACCTACAACTAGCAGCAAACAAGTCCCAGCCTGGAAAGTACAGCAAAGGTGCTCAGAGATAATTTCCCTCACTCCTTGGCATTACGTGTCAGGGTTGAGATCCAGGTACATCTCAGTGTTAGTGGACTTAAAGTGCCACTTCCTCTTCCAGGGACATAAACTCAAATTATTCAGAAAACAAACCATTATAACAGGAAGCAGCTCTCTGAAACCTCTACTATATCAATGCCTCATCCCTGCCCTTGCCTTTTTTCTGGCGTATGGCTTCTGATGGCACAAACAATGAATTAGATGTTGGGTAAGTGATGTAGTCACGCTATCATGGCAGCAGCATCTGGAGACATCAAGGGCATGCATCTACCATCAAGATGATAAAGGTGGCAGTCCATAACCAAACAGAATACTATTTGTTCTTGAGTGCCACAGGAACAGGATGGGGAACTGAAGAAGCCCCAGTGGGTAAAGATGTAAGTTAAACCACCTGCCACCACAATGTATCCTGTTGTAATGAAGAAGGATCTTTCATTTCATATGGCTATTCCGAGGAGCATGTGAGAGATGATTCAGAGAGACTACGGCAGTGGTTCTCAACATTTCCAGAATACTGAACCCCTTTCAGTAGTCAGATTGGTCTTGCATACCCCAAGTTTCACCCCACTTAAAAAATACTTGCTTACAAAACCAGACATAAAAATACAAAAAAGTGTCAGAGCACATTATTACTGAAAAATTGCTTACTTTCTCATTCTTACCATATAATTATCAAATAAATAAAATGGAATATAAATACTGTACTTATACTATATACTGACATGTATAAAGCAATATAAACAGGTCGTTGTCTGTATGAAATTTTAGTTTGTAACTTTCCTAGTGCTTTTTATGTAGCCTGCTGTAAAACTAGGCAAATATCTAGACGATATGTACCCCCTGGAAGGCCTCTGCCTACCCTCAGGGGTACACGTACCCCTGGTTGAGAACGACTGGACTAGGGGATGCAAATCTGACTCGTCTATCCATGAAGAAGTGCATCATCAAAATAAAATATTATCCCACACCACCTATTGCCGCTGTTTCTAAGAAATGTTGTGTCTGATGTACTGTCTGACAGGTTCAACTATTTCAGAAAAGTGGTGTCTTGACTTTAGCCGTATTATCATTGGTGTGACCCAGAAAGTCCAGTCTCCAACCTTCCGGTCCTAGCTGGTATTGCTTGCCTGGCGATTAGGTGTGAAGACAGGGCCCTGGCTGCATTATGCATACAGCTTGCATCATAATTTTATCTCAAAGCCAAATCAAAATGCCCTTCCTTTTGATTCAGTACATGCGGGGGATGTCACAACCTTTCATTAACGCAGGAGAAGAAAGCTCCTTTTCAGTCTGCGCCAGAATCTTTGTCCATTTTTCCATTTTCCAAGGGGAAAAGAAAGAGGAAATAAAACAAATTCCATTAGTGGAGCCCGAGAGGATGGGAGCCGCAGTGAGTGAATGGCCTGGGCCTCTAAAGCACAGTCCCGACTCCAGTCATCCCTGTCCCAGCTGCAACCCACAACAATTGTTTTGGTGCCTCTAGGGTGAAATTCTCCCATCTCCAGGGCCACACAAATTATTTTAACAAACCCAGCACTGAACCTAATGTCTGGTTAGTGAGGAGGTGGGAGCAGTTCAGAGTGGGAGCAGGTTCCCTCTTTTACAGGCTTTGGGAAAAGAGTGAAATGAGAGATTGAAGAGGTTTCTCCAATCAAACACAAGAGTCAGGAGTCTCTATCCTATGTGGGTGCTCCGGTGTTTAGTGAGAGATGATGAGCGAGCAAAGCGCTTCCCACACTGAGTGCAGGAATATGGTCGCTCTCCTGAGTGGGTGCTCCGGTGTTTAGTGAGAGATGATGAGCGAGCAAAGCGCTTCCCACACCGAGCGCAGGAGTATGGCTTCTTTTCCAAATGGATTTTCTGATGTTTGGTAAGAGATGATGAGTGAGCAAAGACCTTCCCGCACTGAGTGCAGGGATAGGGTCGCTCTCCTGAATGGATTCTCTGGTGATTGATAAGGCCTGACGATTGGGTGAATCTTTTCCCACACTCAGTACAGTAATAGGGTCTCTCCCCAGTATGGATTCTTTGGTGGACCCTGAGTTGTACTAGACGGACAAACTTTTTCCCGCATTCACCACAGTGATGGAGTCTTTCCCCAGTGTGGATCCTCTGGTGCAGAGTGAGACTTTCTGGATGACCGAATATTCTCCCACACTCAGCGCATCGATGCGGTCCCCCAGTACGATGGATTCCTTGGTGTCTCCTGAGACTTTGAAGGAGACTGAATTTTTTCCCACACTCAGCACAGCAATGGGGCTGCTCCCCAGTGTGGATCCTCTGATGTCTAATGAGATGTTCTCGTAGGCAGAATTGTTTCCCACACTCATGGCACAGGAAGGGTTTCTCTCCGCTGTGGATTTTCTGGTGTCTAGTAAGACTTGATGTAAGTTTGAAGCCTTTCCCACACTGGCTACAGCGATG
>NC_048301.1:139383251-139403043 GCF_013100865.1 Trachemys scripta elegans | reverse complement strand
AGGATGGGGCCGAGGCGGGGGGGAAGGGCAGGATGGGGAAAGCGTGGGGGTCCTGGGCTAAGGATGGGGCTGGGAGGAGTCACGTGGGGAGATCCTGGTCCCCAGGCTAGGGGTGAGGCGGGGAGGGGTCACGTGGGGAGGTCACGTGGCACCCTTAGGGTGGTGCCTTTAGCCTCCCTCCCCACTAGCTGCTGCTATAAGTGTACTTAAAACACACACACACACTTAAAGCATACACATACTAACCCTATATACTGCCCTATACACTAAACCATCATTAAAAGAATATTAAGCTTATGCTATAAATCTGTTGCTGTTTTCTTTTAAAAGTCAAATCACTGCCGTGGCTGCTGTTCAATTCCTGCTCAGTCAGCTCTGCCCTGCTCCAGCTTTCTTTTCTATCTCTGCCGCAGGTCTTCTTTGGCTTCTCTCGCTGGCTTCCCGGCTCTTCCTGCACGCCGCTCTCCTTTTCAGACCTAGCCTCCGGATTTCGAAACTATTGCTGGCAACTGGCCTTTATGGTTATGCTACATTGTACCTCTGTATCTACCTATTTTTAGAAACAGTTCCCTCACTTGCACATGCTCAGTCTTGACCACTACCCCAGAATTCGGATTGGCAGCTCTGACCTTTAAAACAAGGTACGACCAGGACGAGTGGCTGCCGACCAACCAGCTGCTTAACTGACTGGTCTGTTACCCCCTACTGCACATGCTCCATAGCTGCCGATCGCGCACATGCTCCCTGTTGTCCTTTTACTCCCCCCCCCCCCCCCCCCCCCCCCCCCCCCCCCTCCACCGCCNTGGGGGGGGGGGGGGGGGGGGGGGTTTTTTTTTTCCCCCCCTCTTTTTTTTTCCCCCCCCCCCCCCCCCCCCCCCCCCCCCGAGCTGTGATTCTGCACAGACACATCCACACACACTTGGCTCTTTGCCAGCAGCCAGGGCAACTTTTTTTTTCTGAAGAAATCCAAAGTTCTTATTGAGCCTGCTCAGGGCCCACAGCAGCCGTCGCAGGGAGCAGTGACTTCTCCTTATTCAGAATGGAGATCAGAGCTACAACGCAGAGACTGGAGAATTGTCTCTAGTCTCTCTCTCTCTCTCTCTCTCTCACACACACACACACACACCCCTCTCTCCAACCTAAATCCCTGCTCCTCCCCTACCCCCTGAGTCCTTCCCTACACACACACACACACACACACACACACACACACACACACTGTAAGGCAGGAGAATTTCAGCTCTCATGACAAAAGTTTCTAACCGTCATGGTAGCAGAGAAAACCTTGAAAACATGAAACCAGTGCACCCTAACCGCTCAGAAACCTAAAGCAAGTAAAAACCTCCAACTTTCATTTTTTTTTAGAACTGTCTCATGAGTTTTAACCATTTGGGGCTGGCAAACTGTTTAGCTAACATGTACTCCTCAAGCAGGTTAGTCATAGTACAGCTCAGGTTCACCAGCAGGAGAGAGAGGCACAATAACTCCTATTTGCTTTAAAGTTTCATAGTGAGTCGAAATGTCAGATAACCAGACTCAACAGATTTATTGATTGGAAGTGATTTGAGTTTGAAATCCCTGGTCTAGATGGAAACCTTAAGCTGTTCCTTTGTTAAAATGCAGATTTCTCACTCACAACCTTTCCCCTACCCAAACAGCAGCCACTTAACCAGGTGATAGTCCATTCGATTTTGCTGATATTTGGCTGAGGGGTCAGTCTGCCTTTTTGGCTCTGAGGAACTGGTCTGTGGGTTTTCTCCAGAACTGTGACATGTCTAAGTAACATCATACAGTAGAATCATATAACTTTGCATAGAATGTTGCCTCCCATATTTTCACAAGATAATAATGTAAAGCACATTAGGAGTTTTCAAATGATACTTCAAAAGGCTTTGTACAAAATTGATCATTATCCTGAGAAGGGGTGAACATAGAGGTACAGACTGTCACAGTAATACAGAAAAGTAAGTATGTACCCACTCTGGAGAAATGTTTTGCAGCAGATATCTCTTCAGTCTGTTCTAAACTATGAGCTCAGTTTTGCTCATATTTGTATTCTTCTGATTTAGAAGACAGAAAATTCCAGACTCCACAGACCTTACACACCTTTTCTTATCTAATTATGCACACAACAGTTTAGCTGGCAGTAGACCATAGCACACAAGTAGCATAAAACCATGCAAATATTTGCCCCAACTGTACCTAGCACACAGTTCATATTTGGCAAACCTTAACAGAGCATACATCTTGCGTCTGACAGATTCCACATATTCAATGGAAAAAGGTTAGAACAACTGAACTACTAGTAAATTTGTACAATAAAGTTTAGCATGAGCACAGGGTATTCTGGATGATTTTAACTAGTTTAGAATCCTAACACCCCCATTTCTTGAGTAGAAATAATGGTTAAAAGCAGACAACTGAGCTGAACTGCAGCTACCATAACCAGCTCCAGAAAGGAAGGCAAGATGGCTGCTTCTCCCCAACATCATCTCCCAAGAGTGACTGGAACGTAAAAGAATCAGCACTGCAGGGAAGATTGCAGGTCTTCACTTACACACATGACAGTGCAGCCATTTCAGACTCATATTTCTCTTGTATTATTTCATTCCCTCCAGGAACGATGAGACAACAGTGACAGAAAGTCCCATCTCATCATCGCCCTCCGACAGAGAGACACGGCCACAGATTACTCCAGCTTGAGGAATGGGGAGACAATGGCTCGATGCTGCTGCTCAGTTTGATCTGTGGATGTTGCTGGAATTAGTTTCTCTCCCTCTCTATTTAGGAGTCTGTCTCTTGAAACAGTGCTCTCTGGGCTGCCTGTTCCCATGCAGGATCCCACCTCTGTGCCTGCCACATGACCCCTGGCTGTTTCATACCCATGTCACACTCTGGGCTGGGACAGCAACTCCACAACTTATTTACAGAAAACACTTACAACAAGCAGCAAACCCGAGTCCCAGCCTGCAACGTAGAGCAAAGGAGCCCAGAGAGATTTTCCTGCACTCCTTGCCACTTAATGTCAAGGCTGAGATCCGGGTACGTGTCAGGGCTCGTCTACACTACCGCGCAGGGTCGATCTAAGATACCGCAACTTCAACTACATGAATAGCATAGCTGAAGTCAGCGTAATTAGATCTACTTACCGAAGTGAAGACACCGCGGTAAGTCTATAGCTGACGCTCTCCCGTCAACTGCGCTTGCGCTCCCCGTTCTGGTGGAGTACCGGTGTCAACCCCCACTGGATCGATTGCTGCCCGACGATCCAGCAGGCAGTGTAGACAAGCCCTAAGTGTTAGGGCGAATGTACACTAGAAGTGCCACAGCTCCTGATAGTGTTCAAGACACCAAACTAGCATACAAGACACTCTAACCCAATGGGAGAGAGCTTGCCTGTCAGTATAACACCTCCACCTCTATGAGAGGCGGTAGCTATGTTGGCAGGGAAGCTCTCTCATCAACATAGCTCAGTTTACACCAGTGCTTAGGATGGTATATTTTACATCATGCAGGGATGTGGATGAGTGTTCTGGTAAGTGATAAGTTCTATGTAGACAAGCCCTAGGTGGCATTAAAGTGCCACTAACTCATCCAGGAACACAAATTTGAATTATTAAAAAAAAAAAAGTGCCATTATAACTGGAAGTAACTGATATCTCTCATCCCTGCCCTTGCCTTTTTTATGACTTCTGATGGCACAATGAATTAGATGATGGGTAAGTGATGTAGTCACGCTAATCATGACAGCAGTATCCATAGCTGTCAAGTATTTGCATGTACCATCAAGATGATAAAGAAGGCAGTCCATAACCGAACGGCATGCTGTTTGTTGATCCGGAAACTCCAATCTCCAACCTTCCAGTCCTAGCCAGTATTAATTGCCTGGCAATTAGGTGTGAAGACAGGGCACTGGGTGCATTATGCGTGAAGCCAACTATCAGGACAGCTTGCTTCATAATTTTCTCTCAAAGCCAAATCAAAACAACCTTCCTTTTGATTCAGTACTATGAGGGGCACACAGGGGATGTCACAGCCTTTCATTACCTCAGGAGACGAAAGCTCCTTTTCAGTCTCTGCCAGACTCTTTACCCATTATTTCTTTTTCCAAATAGAAAAAATAAAATAATTAATTCAATTTGTGGACCCTTCGAGGGTGGGAGCTGCAGTGAACAAACAGCTTGAGAGAAACCAGGACCTCCACAGTGCAGTCTTGGCTCTAGTCATCTCCCTCTTAGCTGCAGCCCATAATGAACACAATGGAATGTTTCAGTACCTCTAGGGTTAATGCTCCCATCTCCAGGACCATGCAAATTATTTTAACAAATCCAGCACCTAAACTCATGTCTCCTTAGTGAAGGGTGGAACATTTCAGAGTGGGAGCAAGTTCTCCCTCTCTTACAGACTTTGGGAACAGGGTGAAGTGAGAGGTTGAAGAGGTTCTCTCCATTAAACACCAAGGTCAGGAGTCTCTATTCTGAGTGGGTGCTCTGGTGTTTAGTAAGATATGATGAGCGAGCAAAGCGCTTCCCACACTGAGCACAGGAATATGGTCGCTCTCCTGGGTGGGTTCTCTGATGCTGAGTAAGAGATGATGAGCGAGCAAAGTGCTTCCCACACTGAATGCAGGAATATGGTCGCTCTCCTGAATGGATTTTCAGATGTTCAGTGAGAGATGATGAGTGAGCAAAGCATTTCCCACACTGAGTGCAGGGATAGGGTCGCTCTCCTGAATGGATTCTCTGGTGGTTGGTGAGGCCTGACAATTGGGTGAAACTTTTCCCACACTCAGTGCAGCAATAAGGTTTCTCTCCAGTGTGGATTCTCTGGTGGCTCTTGAGATGATGTATATAGACAAAGCCTTTTCCACAGTCAGTGCAGCGATGGAGTTTCCCAGTGTGGACTCTCTGGTGTCTAGAGAGATTTTCTGGATGACGGAATATTTTCCCACACTCAGCACAGCGATGGAGTCTCCCCGTACTATGGATTTCCTGGTGTCTCCTGAGACTTTGAAGGAGACTGAATTTTTTCCCACACTCAGCACAGGAATGGGGCTGTTCCCCAGTGTGGATCCTCTGATGTCTAATGAGATGTTCTCGTAGGCAAAATTTTTTCCCACACTCGTGGCACAAGAAGGGTCTCTCTTCGCTGTGGATTTTCAGGTGTCTAGTAAGACTTGATATAACTTTGAAGCCTTTCCCACATTGGTTACAGCAATGGGGTCTCTTTTCTGAGTGGATTGCCTGATGATTACGAAATGTTGATGAATCCATAAATCTCTTTCCACACTCAGCGCAGACAAAGGGTCTCTCTCCTGAGTGGACTCTCTTGTGGATGTTAAGAGCTGATATATGGAAGAATCTTTTTCCGCACTCAGCACAGTGATAGGGTCTCTCTCCCGTATGTATTCTCCGGTGGGCAATGAGATGTGATAACTGGTGGAATATCTTCCCACATTCAATACAGGGATGGTCTCTCTTCTTTCTGTGAGCTTTCCCATGTGCTCTGAACTCCTTCTTTCTCCTAAAGCTCTCCCCACACTCGCTACAGTGATACAGTTCCTGTCTCCTATGAACCATCCAGTGGTGGCTTATCAGGTCTCTCTGCACCTTGAATTCTTCTTTGCACACACGGCAGGTATATAGGCTCTTTCTGGGCTCAGCTTTTCCCTCTGCAGGAGGCCTTAGATATGGTCTGGATCTCCTCTGATGGCCTCTTGAGGTTTCTGGCTCCTTCCTGGTCAGATTTTTCCTCTGCCTTTGTGGCGTCTTGTGGTGTCTTCCCCGTTCAGATTTCTTGGAATGGTTCTTTCCTGATGTCCCTGGGAAAGGCCTGAATGGCTCCAGGTTGCCATACCCTTCCTCAGGTGTATGCCCTTCAGCCCTGATCAGGTTCCTCGCCCCTACTTGGTGGGGAAGAGAGTACAGATGTTATTTCTTGTGCTGCTCACAAAGGGAAAACACTAACATTCCCAGCAGGGGGATGTGCCTGAGAACGCTCCACACCCCTCCCCTTAGAATAGGGCTGACCATGGTCACTTGAGTGCACGAGGCCAAACTCCCAGGGGTCCCAGCACTGGGGAAGGAAGAGAAGGTCAGTGTCTCATAGGCCCTGATAATAGCCCCCCAAGTAAATGTGAAAATCAGCCCCCACAATTCTCTCCCTACTCTGAGGCCCATCTCAGTGGGGAGAACAGCATCACCACTCACCAGCACTGACACCCCTCTCCCAAGGGACACACATGGAAAACTCACACTGTGATGGGATCCCAATGGCTCCATGTTCTATGGAAAATGGGGGAGGAGAAGAGACTGGGGGAATTTGCGTAAGGGGAGAGATGGAGTTTCTAGGGGGATGTCAGGGTGAGGAGCTGTAGCACTTCTCATGTTTGGGCTTCAATCCCTATTGTAATGCTCTGTGAGGGGAGAGTTTGCAGCTGATGGACAATTCCTGAAATGAGCTCTCCAGCTCCCATTGATGCAAAGGGCAGAGCTGGTTCCCTACCTGCTCCAGGGGAAGAGCTTTGGGTGAGGAAGAAGCCCAAGGAGCTTTCAATTGCTGGCCAGTCCCAGGTTTCTTCTGCATCTGGAAACCCTGCACGAAGACAAAAGGTCTTTGGTTGACAGCACATAGACCGAATGAATATCACTGAGAGAAGCCCTTCCCCCTGCACTGTAAATTACTCATTTATGGTCACTGTTGGACTGTAGGTTCCACAATGCACAAGAGGGGAAGCTATTTGGGACTCGACAGTTACTTTGTACTGTGGTAGCGCAACTGAGATCTTGGTTCCATAGCACCAGGTGCTGCACAAAATTACAGAGAGATCGCCCTGATGTTGAAGAGCTTATATACTAAATACACAAAGGGAGGGAGAGAGCCTGAGTCAAAGGAGTAACTTGCTGTTGTAATACTTGGGCCCCATAAATTTACCCTAATTGGCCGTATAACTGTAAAAACTGTGAGAAAGTTTATAAAGTGTTACAATATCCTACAACAATAAATGTTGAGGGGAAAAAGTGCAAAATATAAACAAGACAACGGAATTGGTCCAAACAAAAGAGGCCTATAATGCAATTCAAGGACAGTGTTAAAATGATGGCTGTAAACAAGAGAAGTGTGGAACTGGACATTAACGAACCAAAATGACTGAGTTTAATTTAGGCCTAACTGGCAGAAAAACAATGAGGGGCTGGGCTATTTTGTCCATTACTTCCTTTTGGGGATTCTCAAAATAAAACACTTTCTGGGGAAAATAAAGGAGCAGGACTGAATGCAATCCTTGCTGACTGAAAAAACAGCAACAGCAGGAGCATGCCAACAACTTCTGTGGTGAGCGATACCATCATGCTGCCACCCTGAACCTCTTTTGGGATCCCAGAACTTCTTCATCCTTATCCTAAGAGATGTCTTAACAAGACTGCACCAGAGAAAGGGAGCCGGAGGATATTGCCACCGTTACCAGTTCTGGCTAACTCCCCAAAATCACCTGGAATGTGAGATTTTTGTCCCCCTGACCCTCTTAACTCCCATGAATTCCTTTTCATTCCCCACCATATTTCTTCTCTTTCTTATTTTTCTCCCTTTGCCTTCTAGCAAACAAGAGTCTGGCTTAGGTGGCCAAAACTGCATAGTTTGCAACCTTGCTGTAAGCCTGTGATCAAAGAGGCAGCCAAACACATTGTCCAGAACAGACTAACGCTCGACAGGTTTGCCAGGCAGGTCTCCAATTGGCTGATCAGACCATGTGCTGTGCCTGTGTTTCTCCCAACGTGAAGCGGCAAGTAAGAGTAAACCCAAGTCAAAAGTCACATGTTCTATCTTTGCTGTTCTTTCCTCTTCCATCTTGAGTGGGTTTTGTCTCCAAGGAAATGGGATCGGATTTTAATAACAACTCCAGCCCATTTCAACTAGCTGCTTCTCTTTTCCCCAAAAGGACAGCTATTACTATCTTTAATACCATCTAAAAGACTTTCAAATAGAGGCCTTTTGTCTAAAGAATTAAGGGTAAAGAGAAAGGCAACAAGGGACATTGTCAAAATAAGAGTCCGTAGGTCATACCTGACATTTCAAATGCCTTAACTCTTTTTCCTTCTTTTTCTGTATCTTTAATAAAAGAATAGACAGAAATTTTTGTGGTGTTTTCCATGGTACTACGCTGGCTTCTGTCTCTGTATTCCAAACCCCAAACCTTATTTAACACTCTTTAATGTTGGCCATAACAGTGTCATGTTAACACCTTTGTCTCTTTGGGCCCATATAGTCTATATGAATTAATACAATATTGTCCAAGTTCAACCAGCAACTCATTGGCAGAGTAAGGAATAGAGTCCAGGTCTCCTCACTCCCACAAGATGATGTTGCCTCCCAACCAGTCCTGGGGAGTAATAAGGAAATCCCTTATTAATGTCAACTGAGAGCCCACAAAAGCAATGGAACAATGTTGGGTCCCTACTGGGCCTGAACTGGGAAGGGAGATTCCCAAGTGCTGCTTGGTCAATGATTCAGACAGCCAGGGAGGGGTTACAAACACTCTGGTAGACAGGATTAGAATTCAAAATGATCTTGACAAAGTGGAGAATTGGTCCGAAATCAACAAGATGAAATTCAAGAAACACAAGTACAAAGTAGTTCGCTTAGGAAGAAAATATCAGATGCACAACTAGAAAATGTGGGATAACTGGCTTGGCAGCAGTACAGCAGAAAATAATGTGACGGTTATAGTGGATCACAAATTGAATGAGATACTGTTCTAAAAAAGCCTAAACATTAGACTAAAAAACTAACATTCCCGGATGTATTGTCACTTGGCCAAAATTTATCAGGATTCCAGCTGCCTTCAAGCTACTCATTTGTTCCCTGTACAACACTTTAACTCCTTCCTCACCTGGGCGGGTACCTCTCAGGATGTCCTCATCTTCATCTTCTGTGGGACCCTGGGCACACAGCTCTTCCCCTCGCTCTATGCTGGAGATCACCACTGGCTTGGAGATTTGGATTCCTGTTTAGAGAAAAGCATCACCGCTAAGAACTTCTAAGAACACTGTGCAGCTCCATATGAAATGTTTGTGCCAATTAGGCTATGAGCTAATTATGAAGGCTAATAGGCAACTGATTTCCATGGAAACATGAACTGCAGCTTATGGTCAAAACTCCTGGTGCCTGGCAGTGGCGGGATATTGAGTTGCAAACAACCTGGCACCTGTGGAAAGGGCAGATGGAGAGGACTGCGGTGTCTGACGGGATTGGGGGGAAACACATGTGGCAAAAGCTGGATATTTCTTCTTGTCCTAGGAAAGTTACTCTACTATGGCCCAGCATCCCCCTCCCTCCTGTGGATATGTTTACCTAGGAATTAAACACCTGTACCTGGCCCAGATCAGATGACTTGGGCTTGAGGGGCCTGTGCTGTGGGACTGCAAAATTGCTGAGTGGATATTTGGAGGGAGGGTCCCAGATGGGGCCATCCCTACCTATATGCAAAGTACGCAGCTGCATAGGGCACCAGGAAATTTGGGGCACCAAATTTCCTGGTGTCCTACACAGCTACATGCTGCTCCAGCCCCTGCTCTGCCTCTTCCCCTGCTCATGCTCTACCCCAGGCCCGCCTCTTCCACCCTGCTCCACCCCAGCCCCACCCCCACTCCACTCCTTCCCAAAACCCCTGTCCCTGCTCCACCCCCACCATGCCCAAGCCCTGCCCCCACTCCCCTGAGGACTGCAGCAGGGTCGGGCTCCAACCCGAGCATGAACATATACACTGCCATTTTTAGCCCCCCAGTCTGAGTCCCACATCCTGAGTCAACTGACCCGGGCAAACCACGGCTGAGCCGTGGGTCTTTTATACCAGCATAGATAAACCCAGTCTGTCTTTCCCCTTAACTGTGGTGTTGGCTGGCCTTTCACCCTGTAGGCCTGCAGAACACATGGCCCTTTTCTGCTCATGTGCTGTCTGGGGAACTACAAGAGCCAAGATTCTCTTGCATTAAACTGTGGAGCAGTAGTGACTATGGGTGGAAGGATCTCCTCTTGAAGATATGCAGTGTAGTTGTAGACGTATCAGTCCCAGGATATGAGAGACCAGGTGAGTGAGGTAATATCTTTTACTGGACCAACTTCTGTTGGTGAGAGAGAGAAGCTTTCCTTTCCCAGACCTGAAGAAGAGCTCTGTGTGGCTCAAAAGCTTGTCTGTCTCACCAACAGAAGTTGGCCCAATGAAAGATATTGCCTCACCCACCTTGTCTCCCCCTGAAAGGGCTGCTCTGCGCAATTAAAAATGCCTGTATCCATCCACACCCATGCGCCCCTCCTTCAAACCCCACCGACACCTCTCCACCCAACCACTCAGACCAATGCTCTATCTCAGTTACTGTGTCTCTGTGCAGCACCCAGTGCACTGGGGCCCTGATCTCACACACACAGCTCCTCACCTAACGAGACCAGAGCCTGGTAATTTTCCCACATGACATGTCTGTAAAGTTGCCTTTGCTCCTCGCCCAGCAGCGCCCACTCTGCTGGGGAGAAATACATGGCCACATCCTCAAACGTCACCGACATCTGAAAGGACAAACAACCCAACTCAGCATGGCAAAGTTAAAAACACTGATAGAGGAATAGCTGTTGCTGGTAAGGCAGATGTACAGTGGTTCATGGACTGGGAGGGCCCTGGGGGGTTTGAAAATTTGTACCATTACTATGGGTGCAGGTTTTTCGCAGTGTAAAAGAAGTAATGGACAGTGTTTTCTGTGTCTGTGACTCACCCTACAGTGGTGGCTCTGGGAGCTGAGCCTGGCCCCCTGTGGTGGGTGTTGTATCCTATCACAAAGAGTTGTACCACTGCTGAAGTCCAAACCTCAGTGAGTGTCGCAGCAGCCCGGAGCACCAGATCCCAGCCTGACTTACATTTAGCCTGTACACCTGACCCTCTGTCACCATGCCGGAGGGCTGGGCATATTGAACCTGAGTAGCACTGCAGCCCCTTCAGCCATAATGCAATGCCCAGAGCAGGGCACCTGGGCCCAGCCAGCCCCACAGGACCCTGCTGGAGCCACTACTGCGGGGTGTGGGTGGGGCACTGGAGTGGCATTGTGGGGTGAGTACAGGGTTGGTTTGCTCCCCAGTCGCTCCCTCCCTGGGCTTGCTCTCTTTCTTGGGCGTAAATTAGGGTTACACTGTTGTAGCTGTTTTGTTCCCAGGATATGACAGAGACAAGGTGGGGGAGGTAATCTCTCTTATTGGACCGAATGTATTTGTTCTTGAGCTACACAGAGCAGGGTCGTAAAGTCCAGGCTCCAGCAGAAGCCCAAATGTCTGCACCGCAATTAAACTGCCCCTAGGCTGAGCCATATCAGCTGGCACAGCCCGGCTGCAGGTTTTAGTTGTCCCCTACACACACCCTGGGCGCCCCAGCCAGAGAGCTGTGGCTCCAGCAGTAGCAGCCCAGGCTTTCAGCTCCGGAGGGCTCTGGTTGAATCCCCAACACGCTGCCCGATGGGGCAGTCGGACAAGGAACCTCCCTCCCCCGCGGTCCCCAGGGACTCCGTTCAGCCTCCCCCAGCGCCTCCCATTGCCAGTGTGTGCAGCGGCCCCCGCCTGGCCCCGACCCCGCTCTCCCGAGCAGGCTGCTCACAGCCCCAGCAGCACAGGCCAGAGGACCTGTCAGCCAGGACCTGCCCCCCCAGCCCCGCCTCCAGCGCCGGCCGGTGCCTGCTCTGCGGGAAGGGGGAAGGACCCGGCAGCCCCCGGAGCACCGCCCCGGGGAAGGGGCCCGCCCGCCCCCAGCAGCGAGCAGGAGGGTCGGTCGGGCTGTCGCGGGCTGGGGCGCGGACCCTGCCGGGCTCCGACCGCTGCACAAACCGGCCCCCGGGGGGGTCTCTCCGGTCCCAGCAGCTCCCTCCCCAGGCGGCGATTTCCCTCCCCGGGCCCCGCTCACCGCGCCGGGCGCTGGGGCTGCAGCCTGCAGAGGGGGCTCGCTCCGCACGCGCAGCTCGGGCCGGGCTCGGCCCCTGCCCCCCCCCCCCGCAGCAATTCCTGGGCGTGTCTAGGCTGTGGAGGACTCGGAGCTCTGTGGGTTTAACCCTTAAGCAGCTCGGGCGGGGAAGCGAGTTGCAGAGGGAGCCACTAGGGGAGACGAGGTGAAGTCGGTTCCCTGTTTGTTGGCGGCTCCCGGTCCCTCCCCTCCCTGCTGCAAGGGCGGGTATTGGAACAATGTTATAGGGGGGGCTGGACACCCTGTGTAGGATGGAAACCACTTCAAACCAGGGGTGCTGCCGCTCCTGCCCCCCCAGCGCCCTGAGTTCCAGCCCCCCCCGTTCAAAAAAACATTTCTTAGTAATTCATCGGGGTGAGAGACGCCTTTTCAAACATTTCACCAGAATCAATATGGATTGAGATTCATAACAGTGTCTATTAGTAAATTAATACATTATTTAATAATTATTCATATCTGGAACTGGGATGTGAATCAGTAGTGTAGCTAGCGGGGTTCAGGGGAAGCGGCCGCTTCCCCTGATCCCACATTCCCCAAAAGTGGCGCTCCGGCCGGCTGGCAGAACGGGGCTGCAGGCTGGCCGGCTCCCAGCGCTCCAGACAGCCAGTGGAATGGGGCCGCGGGGTGGCCGGCTCCCAGCGCTCCCGCCGGGACTCCAGCCCTGAGAGCATTGCCGGAGGTCTCGGTGCCCCGGACAGCGCTCTGGATGGGGAAGTGGGGCGGCCCTGTGCATGCGCCGCTCCATCTTTCGGCAGCATTTCGGTGCATGCGCAGGGCCGCCGAAATGCCACCGAAGGACTGGCACCTTTTTTCGCCACCGCTCCTCCTCGGCTGCAACCCTGGCCACGCCACTGATGTGAATGGCTGTAAGTAAGAAAATACTTTTTGGGATATTCTAAGTGCCATTAAGGTGAGAGAAGATAATTCCCAGAGGTGAAATTCCATGTCTGGGCTACACTCTGCTAAATATCAGACCCAAGTTTCTATTCTGTATCTGATTTGACAGTAGCGATACTACATACATGAAAAAAAAAATCAACCAAAAGCCATGGTCAACCAAATTGTTGCAGATCCAGATTTAATGTTTTTACATAGTTTATATGGACAACAGTTACAATTTAAGAAGTCTGGAGGACTAACCCTGCTTCCTTCTTAGACAAATTAAGAACAGGCAAAATGGCTACATTTATCAGAACTTATTTCATAGTTGTATAAATATCTAAAATGTTATCATTAGTGTCACGTCTTTTCCATAGTGCACAACAAAAATTATATGAAGAAACTATCAGATACAATTGGCCCCCAAAAATATGTTTATTATTTATATACAAACATACAAGACCTAACTTAGTGCACACTGTGGTCAGACTGATTTCAGATATCTTCTAAAACATCGACGACAGTAAGTACCATCAGAGGGCTCACAAACAACTTAAAGGGATAATTCAACCCTATTCCCATACCCACTACAATTAGTTAAATCAGTCTTTAATGTTGCTGGGACAGTTGCACAGTAGTAGTGTGGTTTGGTATCCATTACTTTTCAAGTTACTTGGAGAACTCTTCATCTGTGCTATAATATCTCCAATTCCATTCCTTTTAAATTCCAGAATTCCATCACAGAAATGCCAACTCTCGGTTTGATCAAGTTTTTAGGAAACGTGCAAAATGCTTCCCAGTGTTGTGTCATCCTAACAGTTTTGTGCCTGTAATGACAGCACCTTTGCTTTAATAAGTGCTAATGTTTATTCAAGTCACTTTGATGTTTTCTACTGAACTAATCAATATTTGGAACACTACTTTTAATATTAATCTTATATCCAAGTTACATTGAAAAGAGCTAAAGAGAGGGCAGATGAAGTATTTATCTGGCCTAGGAACATTTCTTTCTTTGAACAGCCGTAGAATGTATCTGAAAAGATGCAGTGCTGTACAGTACTTTAATATAACACCCCAAATGCATTTTGTTTTCTCTCAACTTACATGCACAGAAATTGCTGGTGGAAACAGCTGAAGGTCACATTTTAGAATTTTTCTGTGATTGGACTTAATCTCCAGTGTAATGATTAAAATGCATGGTTCACCATTAATGAGATGACATTTACTCAATTGACATATGTTGCACTTGTTCACTTTGACTCTGAAATTGTAAAATAAGCAAAAAAGCTGCTAGTTATTATACTACAGATATTTTAACTAATGAATTTGTGCTTTTGTTGTTAGTGCTGAACACTAGTGACACCTGTGTTTACTCATTCCAAGGGGTTTTATTATAAGATGCAGTTTTGTGCAGAAGGGAATTTTCTTCACCAATTACGGCAGAGAATTCCTGCATAATTTGATGCTGTGTCTGCCTCTCCATAAAATGTTCTCCTGGTCTGTAATTTTGACACAACCAACTACTGCACCAAACATCCACATGGAGAGGGAACGTTGGTAAAGGTGCAGAAAGGTCAGGAAATGGCTTCAGAAATTCATAGATATTAAGGCCAGAAGAGACCAGTCAATCATCTATATCATCTGCATAACACAGGCCATGATATTGCAATATTACCCCAATATGCAGCCCAACAACTTGTGTTTGGCTAAAGCATCTTCCATAAAGGTGATCCGACAGGTTTTGAAGACATCGGGAGCTGGAGAATCCATCACTTCCCTTGGGAGTTTGTCCCAGTGGTGGATCACCCTCACTGTAGAAAATTTGTTCTTATTTTCAGTTTGAAGTAGTCTTTCTTCCACTTCCAGCCATCGGTTCTTTTTTTGCCTTTATAGGAGGAATATTTCAAGGGGGGAGAAAGTAGGTTTTCAGGTACTGACCCTGGATACAAATGTTTATTAGTGAAGCTACTTTATGTGGGAGCCATTTCCCCCCCACCCCTCCTCTGCATACAGGGCTGTATTTATTTCCCAACTCCACGTCCAACTGCCATAACTGACAATACAGGGTTACTGTTACCCCAAAAAATGGCTTTTGGGGCACTTCTTTATAAGCCACCTATTCCCCCCTTAGTCTGTTATTAGTGAGGTAAAAGTTCCTGGGGTTGTTAAGGAAACACTAAAGCTCACGGATATAACCTTCTGATAATGTAATTGGCATAGGCAGTATTCTTTTCAAAACAAAGTATCTGATTAATATAACTAATATTAATTAATATAAATAATCCCCAATAAAGTGCATCCTAAAACTCCTAATTAAGGCAGAAAAATCCTCGAGGCACAAATCCCATATTGCAAATTAAAGAGCACTTAAACTACAATAGCATATAGTTCAAATGATTCTAAGCAAAGCAATTCATTGCATGTAGCCAGTTTGCAACAAATCACTGACAACAGATCTTAAATTACTTTAAAATTTATATATCTATACACTGGTGCTGCACCGAGGGCAGCGTGCTGCCCCTGGCCAACTGTCCGAGCTCCGGGGACGACCAAAGCACACACCCGCGTGGCTGCGCTGCCCAGCCCACTCCCAGAGCCTGGGGCCAGCCGGAGCACACTGTGGCTGCACTGCCCGGCCCCCTGTCTGAGCTCTGGGGGTGGGACCGGCAAGAGCACACAGCTGCGTGGGCGCACAGCCTGGCCCAGCGCAGAGCTCAGGGGTCGGACTTGGGGTACCTCCCCGGCCCCAGGTATGGTAGGATGGGGCCGGGGCGGGGGAAGGGCAGGATGGGGAAAGCGTGGGGGTCCTGGGCTAAGGATGGGGCTGGGAGGAGTCACGTGGGGAGATCCTGGTCCCCAGGCTAGGGGTGAGGCGGGGAGGGGTCACGTGGGGAGGTCACGTGGCACCCTTAGGGTGGTGCCTTTAGCCTCCCTCCCCACTAGCTGCTGCTATAAGTGTACTTAAAACACACACACACACTTAAAGCATACACATACTAACCCTATATACTGCCCTATACACTAAACCATCATTAAAAGAATATTAAGCTTATGCTATAAATCTGTTGCTGTTTTCTTTTAAAAGTCAAATCACTGCCGTGGCTGCTGTTCAATTCCTGCTCAGTCAGCTCTGCCCTGCTCCAGCTTTCTTTTCTATCTCTGCCGCAGGTCTTCTTTGGCTTCTCTCGCTGGCTTCCCGGCTCTTCCTGCACGCCGCTCTCCTTTTCAGACCTAGCCTCCGGATTTCGAAACTATTGCTGGCAACTGGCCTTTATGGTTATGCTACATTGTACCTCTGTATCTACCTATTTTTAGAAACAGTTCCCTCACTTGCACATGCTCAGTCTTGACCACTACCCCAGAATTCGGATTGGCAGCTCTGACCTTTAAAACAAGGTACGACCAGGACGAGTGGCTGCCGACCAACCAGCTGCTTAACTGACTGGTCTGTTACCCCCTACTGCACATGCTCCATAGCTGCCGATCGCGCACNTGAGATTCATAACAGTGTCTATTAGTAAATTAATACATTATTTAATAATTGTTCAGATCTGGAACTGGGATGTGAGTGGCCATAAGTAATAAAATACTCTTGGGGGCTTTGTAACTTGTGCCATTAAGGTGAGACCAGAGAATTTCCAGAGGTGAAATTCTCTGTCTAGGCTACGTGCTGCAAATATCATACCCCACTTTCTATTTTGTATCTGATTTGACACTAGTCATACCACATGTGGGGGGGGGGGGGGGGGGGGGAGAGAAGAAATCAGCCAAAAACAATGGTCAACCAAATTGTGGCAGATCCAGATGTAATGTTTTTACATTGTTTATATGGACAACGGTTACAATTTAAGAAGTCTGTAGGACTAACCCTGCTTTATTCTTAGACAAATTAAGAACAAGAGAGAAGCTAAATGTATCAGAACTTATTTAATTGTTGTATAAATATCTAAAATGTTATAATTAGTGTCACATCTTTTGCATGGTGCACAAGAATTCTATGAAGAAGCTATCACACAATTGTTCCCCCAGAACCATGTTTCTTATTTACATACAAACATATAAGGCCTAGCTTAGTGTACACTATGGTTAGACTGATTTCAGATGACTTCTAAAACACAGATCACAGTAAGTACCATCAGAGGTCTCCCAAACAACTTAAGGGAACACACACCCACACACACACCTAGTTAAACCACTCTTTAATATTGCTTAGGGTGACCATATGTCCTGATTTTATAGGGAAAGCCCTGATTTTGGGGTCTTTTTCTTATATAGGCTCCTATTACCCCCCACCCCATGTAGCGATTTTTCACATTTGCTGTCTAGTCACCCTAATATTGCTGTGGGAGTTGCACAGTAGTAGTGTGGCTTGGTATACATTACTTTTCAAGTTACTTAGAGAACTCTTCATCTGTGCTATAATATCTCCACTTCCTTTCCTTTTTAATTCCAGAATTCCATCACAGAAATGCCAACTCTTGGTTTGATCAAGTTTTTGGAAAGGTACAAAATGGTTTCCAGTGTTGTATGTCATCTTAACAGTTTTGTACCTGTAATGACAGCACCTTTGCTTTAGTAAGTGCTAATGTTTATGTTTATTCAAATCATTTTGATGTTCTCTACTGAGAACACTATTTTAACAAGTTACATGGAAAGGAGTTAGAGAGGGAAGACAAAGGATTTATCTGGCCTAGGGATATTTCTTTTTCTGAACAGTCAATGCACTTATAAGATATAGTGCAGTACTTTAATATACACCCCAAATACATTTTGTTTTCTCTCAAATTTAATGCCATCATGCACAGAAATTCCTGTGGAAACAGCTGAGGATCACACTTTAGAAATTTTCTGTGAATGGACTTTACCTCCAGAGTAATGAAGATCCATAGTTCACCGTTAGTGAGATGACATTTACTCAATTGATATATGTTGCATTTGTTTACTTTGATTCTGAAATTGTAAAATAAGCAAAAAAGCTGTTAATTATACCACAAATATTTTAACTAAGGAATTTATGCTTTTGTTGTTAGTGCTGAACACTAGTGACAGCTGTATTTACTCATTCCTAAGGGTTATTATAAGATGCTATTTTGTGCAGAAGGGAATTTTCTTCACCAATTAGTGCTTCCACACCCCCTTTGGGGGGGCCACACATGGGGGTCAATCAGCAGTCTCTATGTCCAGCCACCGTAGTCAACCACACACCCCAAAGTCTAATCCCTCCTGTCAGGGATCTGGCGTGGTCTATAATAGCCACTCCCTATGGCCAATAGCTGGGTGTACTGTAAGGGAGGGACACAGGCCCACCCTCTACTCTGGGTCCCAGCCCAGGGACCCTCTGGCAGCAGCCTCACTGTCCTCCTTCTCTCCCCTCCGTCTGTCCACTTCCCCTACAGCCCCTTGCACCCCCTAGGCCCTTCCCTTCAGGGCCTGCAGCCTAGTAGGCCTCAGGCTAGAGCTCCCTGAGCCTGGCCAGCACTGCGCTGTCCACAGTTCTAGTCTCCCCACTCTAGAGACAGACCTTCCCCCTGTCAAAGGCCTGGAACAGACAGACTGATCTCTCCCTGAGCAGCCTTCTTATAGGGCTGAGCCTGGCCCCGATTGGCTGTCTCCAACCTGAGCCCTGATTGGCTCTCAATAAGCTCTTCTCCCATTGGCTGTGCATCTGCACAGGCCCACTACAGATCAGAAAAGGGCTTCAGAAATTCATAGATATTAAGGCCAGAAGAGACCAGTCAATCAGCTATAACATGTGCATAACACAGGCCATGACATTTCAATGTATTACCTCTGTATAGAGCCCAACAACTTGTGTTTGGCTAAAGCATCTTCCATTATGGTGTCCCTGAGACACAAATCCCATATTGCAAATTAAAGAGCACTTAAACTACAATAGCAAGTGATTTTAAGCAAAGCAATTCATTGCAAGTAGACAGTTTGCAACAAATTACTGACAACAGATCTTAAATTACTTTAAAGTTTATATATGTATTCACTTGTGCCACATAGCGGTCTCATCAAAGGCCATGTGCTGCCCCCAGCCCGTTGCCTGAGCTCCGGGGGCAGGGCTGGCCAAAGTACGCAGCTGCATAGCCGTGCTGCCTGACCCAGTGCCAGATCTCAGGGCCCGGAACCGGAATAACTCCCCGGTCTCGGATAAGGAAGGATGGGGCCGGGGGGAAACATGCAGGATGGGGAGAGCGTGGGGGTCCCGGGCTAGGGATGGGGTGGGGAGAAGTCATGTGGGAGGTCACGGCCCCTGGGCTAGGGGTCTGGCAGGGACAGGTAATGTGGGGAGGTCATGTGGCCCCCTTAGGGTGGTGCCCACTTAGCCTCCCTCCCCACTAGCCGCTGCTGTAAGTATACTTAAAACACACATGTCGGAGAATAACAGAGTTCTCACTCTTTGTTTGGGTACAGCAAATCAGAAACTTTATTCTCTTTAACAGCTGTGTAAAGGAAGAGAGTGCACTAGGACACAGGGTCTCCCCCTCCTAGGCAGGTCTCTTCTCAGGTAAACAATTACAGCAAGCGTTTATACCTTTTGTTACAGACAATGAAAAGCAACGGCAGCATTTTGTTTATACATGTCATTCTGCTATCTTGTTTTTCTCACTAATATAGACTCTTAGTCTACATTCCATATTGTTTACACATTATCTACACAAGGTCGAAACACTTCTCACACAGTTCTTTCCCACTCGCCTCACACAATCCTCGCTTCTACAAATCTCACGTTATTAGGGTTACAGTTAGCCTGACTCTTGCTAACAAACCATCATGCATTGCAATCCCCTTCCTGTCAGTTCTTTCTCTGCTTCCACACACACATACTTAAAGCATACACATACTAACCCTATATACTGCCCTATACACTAAACCATCATTAAAAGAATATTACGCTTACGCTATACATCTGTTGCT
>NC_048301.1:139350142-139381941 GCF_013100865.1 Trachemys scripta elegans | reverse complement strand
GGGGGGGGGGGGGGGGTATTTACCAAGTCAATAGGTTTGAAGATTTTATTAGTGATCCCGCCCCCCTTTCCAGCTGAGAATGGGCCCCGCCAAAGTGGCAGTTATGGCAGTTGGACTGACCCTTCCCCTCCCCCCTCCCCAACTGCCCGGTGCCCGCCTCAATGGGAAATGGCTCAGAAGCCATGGTCAGGCCTGGCCTGGGGGGACTTTAATCCCTTCAGTCTATGGCAGAGTAGAGGTTAATTCGGTCTGTCTGTCCTGTCTCCACTGGGGAGTTAAGGGCTGAGGAGGGGGAATCCACCGTAGACAGGGAAACCCCAGGCTGGTCAAGGCTGCTGACCCCCCTCACCCTCTCAGGGGGCAGTTGGGGGTGGGAAAGGGGGCTGGCCAACTGCCATAACTGCCACTTTGGAAGGTCCCACTCTCCCAGCTGGTAGGGGGTTATCCTTACACAATCCCCAAATCTGTCACTCTGGTAAAAATCCCCCTTTGCTAAGGGGAACAGGGAAAATGAAAAGGATGTGATTGTTCAGAAACCCCAAACCAACATTAAACAGGTGAAATGTCAGCCTTTGCCACTTAATCCCCGTGCCGTTGCACTCCATATGCTTTCTGAAAATATGCTTATGAATGTGAATATGACATTACTGGAATATGCTTTATGCTAAGTATGCCCTGTAGCATATCTTCCAAAGGTTATGATCTACTGAATATATTCATCCTGTTGCCTGCCCTGGGGGCTCGAGGGGACAACAATGGTCCGTCGCCCGGTGTGCTTGGCACCAATAAAGACACCGAGGGGAGAAAGCAAGCCAAGTTTATTTCAGAGCTCTGAAATGGCACTAGGAGACCATCATGTCTCAAATCCAGTGCAACAAATACAAACACATTTTACTTTTTATACTCTAAACTGTTTACATACATCTCTTTGTCTGGCTGTTCCCCCTTACCCCTCCCTTCCAGACAACTGTTACAATAAGCTATACATAAGCTTGTGAGAAAACTTTCTCAGTCTTTGCGACCTTGAGTTAGACGCCTGCAAACTAACTACCCCGCTTCTTATCTCTATTATTTCTGCTAGTGTGAGTGAAACTGCAGCCATCTGCTAAAAAGCTGACCAATACATTTCTGCTTCAACCTACTTCAGAGCATGTAAGCAGTTAGCATAGAAGTAGGTGAGAGTTCCCAAGATGGAGTCACTGTGGTTCACAGACCCAGAGCAAAAGAGCTTCATCGGCACTTGTGGCCTTCCACTCTCCCGAGTTACCTGGTAGCTATGCCTAGTGGACCCCAACAATCCTATTTGTATGCCTGTATCATTTTTATATCTGAAGTTATGAGCATTGGCTCTATTGTATTTTAAGTGTTTGCTGTGGGAAACACCTAAGGGAGGTTTGGCCAACCTACTGTTGGTGTCACTAGGCATAGCTACCAGGTAACTCGGGGGAGTGGAAGGCCGTAAGTGCCGATGAAACTCCCCTGCTCTGGGTCTAAGTGAACCACAGAACTCCATCTTGTGAACTTTAACCTACCTCCATGCTAACAGCTTAAAAAGCAGAAATGTAATGGTTAGCTTTTTAGCAGACAGCTGCAGTTTCGCTCACACTAGCAGAAGCAGAAGTGATAACGAGGGGGAAAAGGAGGAGGGAAAGGCCTGTTACGTAGAGCTTGCAAGGTCGAAGATAAGCATATGGATGAGAACTTTTCTCATGTGCTACAATGTAATGCCTGCTGTAACCGCTGTCGGGGAGGGAGGGGTAGTGGGGGAGAAACAGACAAAGCTTACCCAGAAACAGCTTGGAATAGAAAATGGGACACTTGCTTGTATTTGCTGCGCTTGATTTGAGACATGCTGGTCTCCTAGTGCCTATTCAGAGCTCTTGAATAAATTTGGTTTGCTTCTCCACCCTGGTGTGTCTATTGGTGCGGCGCACACTGGGCAACGAACCCTGTTGCCCCTCCCCCCCAGGCCCTCTGGGCTGGCAACACTACCGTGAAGGGATTATTCAAGTAATTGGAAGAACTTGACTGACAATGGATTTAGGGAGGCACCAATCCACATCTGCTGAGCTAACATGTAAACAATAGCCTTGGCCTGCAAAAAGCTGAATCATTCATGGACATGTGACTTGCCCATGTGGCTACAAACGCCATCTTGCTGCTGTGCTTTTGCACCAGAAGAACAAAGGGGTTTCCCCCCACAAGAGAGAGAATATAAAAGGTCCTGGAAGCCTCTCCATTTTGTCTTCAGCTGGCTCAAAAGGCTGCCAGTTGAGAACACCCCTGTTTATCACCTGAGATGTAAGCTGAAACTAACAAGGACTGTACCAGAGAAAAGGATCGGGCCCAGGCAAGGAAAGAATCCAGTCTGTGAAGAGCGGTGGCTCCAGGCACCAGCGCTCCAAGCGTGTGCCTGGGGCAGCAAGCCATGGGGCGTGCCCTGCCGGTCCCTGCGAGGGCGGCAGTCAGGCACCCTTCAGCGACACGCTTGTGGGAGGTCCTCCGGTCCCATGACTTCGGCAGCAATTCGGCGGCTGGTACGCTGAAGCCACGGGACTGGGGACCTCCCGTAGGCAAGCCGCCGAAGGCAACCTGCCTGCCGTGCTTGGGGCAGCGGAATAGCTAGAGCCACCCCTTTCTGTGAAGCATGTTTATTGGAACATCTCTGAGGATGAGATATTACCTGTAACTAGATCCTCAGTGTATTAAGTTAGCCTTGTGTATTTTATTTTACTTACCTTGTGCTGTCTGTTATTACTTGAAACCACTTACATTCTACTTTTTAATAATTTACTTAATAAAATCACTTTTGTTTACAGGTCTGTCTCATCTGACGCTGGGGTTACGTTCTGCAGTCAGCGCCTAAAGTGAAAATCGCCTATAGTCAAAATTACATTGAGTGTAATGGCGGGCGGAATTGCCCGCACTACAGAAACAGTATTTAAATTGTTATTTTTCTCTTTTTTTTTGTTTTTGTTTTGCCGACCGTGTAAAGCTGAAATCGCACATGTTAAATGCGCCTAAGATGCGACAGACCTGTATTAATAAACGCAGAGTAAGTGATTAATACCTGGGGGAGCAAACAGCTGTGCATATCTATCAGTTTTATAGAGGGCAGTCAATTTACTAATTTACCCTGTATAAGCTTTATACATAGTAAAACAGATTTATTTGGGGTTTGGATCCATTGGGAGCTGGGTGTCTGAGTACTGGGGACAGGTAACTTGCTGGGCTGTTTTCAGTGAAGCCTGCAGCTTTGGGGGCATGGCCCAGATGCTGGGTCTGTGTTGGGCAGGCTAGCGTG
Organism: Trachemys scripta elegans; assembly: GCF_013100865.1. Taxonomy (NCBI): domain Eukaryota; kingdom Metazoa; phylum Chordata; order Testudines; family Emydidae; genus Trachemys; species Trachemys scripta. The sequence continues at coordinate 139,378,637 of NC_048301.1, read as the reverse complement.
TCACAAGACAGGAGTCTGGGGGCCCCAGGCTGGCAGGGACTCAGAGGCAGTTCCTGCACATCAGGTGACAGTCCCAAGGGGATCTCTGTGACCCAATCGCCCCCCCCCCCCCATAGTGAAATGGTTCATCCCCTCGGCTGGGAGCTTTTATCCTGAGTCTGGGGATAAGTCTCCAACTCCTCTCCTCCCCGCTGCGCTGGTGAGAACGGTCCTTCCCCAGCCCAGAGTGGCAGTTGCTAATTAGGGGCAGGGGCGGGGTTGTGCAGTTTGAAAGTGGAGGGTAAATTGCCCACAGAAGAACCATCTGGGCCTGTATTGGCTCCATCCCACAATCCAAACCCCAGATGCCCTTTGTCCATCACTGCAGCATTAACTCCTGGGAGCAGCAGCTGCAGGGGGTGAGAGGGGAAAATAGGCTCAGGAGGATCAAACAGTTCCTGAATTTCTAAGGTTCCCAGTGAATGTTTCCTGAGGGGCCACAACGGGCTGCCCCGGCCTCAGCCCCTGAGAGGTCACTGCCCCCCTGCATCCTATGGGGCTGATCACACTTCACAGGGATTTATGAGATCACCCCCATTTCCTTTCCTTGCCCATCTTCACACTTATGGCCAGGCAGCCCTACCCCATCTCGGTGGAGGGGCATCCCAGATGAAGCACCAGGGGCAGAGCAACCTGTGACTGCACATCAGGTTCCTATCATACAGTATACTTTACAGAGAATGTTGCCTCCCATATTGAAACAGGACAATAATGTTCAGCGCATTATCGGTTTTCAAATGATACTTTAAAAAACATACGTTGTACAAAATTGATCATTAACCTGATATGAACAAAGAGGTACAGACTGTCACAGTAATACAGAAAGGTTAGTATGTACCCACTCTGGGGAAATATTTTTCAGCAGATACATCTTCACTCTGTTCCAAACTGTGAGCTCATTTTTGCTCACATTTGTATTCTCCTCATTTAGAAGACAGAAAATTCCAGATTCCGCAGACCTTACACACCTTTTCTTATCTAATTATGCACACAACAGTTTAGCTGGCAGTAGACCATAGCACACAGGTAGCATAAAACCACAGAAATATTTGCACCAACTGTACCTAGCACACAGTTCATATTTGGCAAACCTTAACAGAGCATACATCTTGCATCTGACAGATTCCACATATACAATGAACAAAGGTTAGAACAATTGAACTACTAGTAAATTTGTACAAAAAATCTTAGCATGAGCACTGAGTATTCTGGATGATTTTAACTAGTTTAGAGTCCTAACACCCCCATTTCTTGAGTAGAAAGAATAGTTTAAAGCCGATTATAACTCAGCTGAACACCAACTGGCATAACCAACTCCAGAAAGAAAGGCAAGATGGCTGCTTCTCCCCAACATCATCTCCCAAGAGTGACTGGAATGTAACAAAGTCAGCACTGCAGGGAAGATTGCAAGTCCTCACTTACACACATGACAGCGCAGCCATTTCAGACTCATATTTCTCTTGTATTATTTCATTCCCTCCAGGAACGATGAGACAACAGTGACAGAACGTCTCATCTCATCATTGCCCTCTGACAGAGAAGAATGGCCACAGATTACCCCATCTTGAGGAATGGGGAAACAATTGGGAGACAATGCTGCTCAGTTTGATCTGTGGATGTTGCTGGGACTAGTTTCTCTCCTTCTTTATTTCGGAGTGTCTCTCCTGAAACAGTGCTCATTGGGCTGCCTGTTCCCATGCAGGATCCCATCTCTGTCCCTGCTCCATGACCTCTGGATGTTTTATGCCCATATCACACTCTGGGCTGGGACAGCAACTCTACAAGTTGTTTACAGAAAACACCTACAACAAGCAGCAAACCTGAGTCCCAACCGGCACAGCAGAACAAAGTTGCCCAGAGAGATTTTCCTGCACTCCTTGCCACTTGGTGTCAAGGCTGAGATCCGGCTACATGTCAGGGTTTGTCTAAACTACCACGCAGGGTCCATCTAAGATACCGCAACTTCAACTACGTGAATAGCGTACCTGAAGTCGATGTACTTAGATCTACTTACCAAAGTGAAGACACTGCGGTAACTCTACAGCTGATGATCTCCCGTCACCTGCGCTTGTGCTCCTCGTACTGGTGGAGTACCGGTGTTGACCCTGCTGGATTGATTGCTGCCTGCCGATCCAGCAGCCTAAGTATTAGGGCTAACGTACACTAGATGTGCTACAGCTCCTGATAGTGTTCAAGACACCAAGCTAGCATACAAGATGCTCCAGTCTAACCCAATGGGAGAGAGCTTGTCTGTCAGCATAACACCTCCATCTCTATGAGAGGCGGTAGCTATGTTGGCAGGGAAGCTCTCCCATCAACACAGCTAAGTTTACACCAGTGCTTAGGATGGTATATTTTACATCGTGCAGGGATGTGGATGAGTGTTCTGGTAAGTGATAAGTTCTATGTAGACAAGCCCTAGGTGGCATTAAAGTGCCACTAACTCATCCAGGAACACAAATTTGATTAAAAAAAAAAAAAAAAGAAAAAGCCATTATAACAGGAAGTAACTGACATCTCTCATCCCTGCCCTTGCCTTTTTTCTGGTGTATGACTTCTGATGGCACAATGAATTAGATGATGGGTAAGTGATGTAGTCACGCTAATCATGACAGCAGCATCCATAGATGTCAAGCATTTGCATGTACCATCAAGATGATAAAGAAGGCAGTCCATAACCAAACGGCATGCTGTTTGTTGATCCGGAAACTCCAATCTCCAACCTTCCAGTCCTAGCTAGTATTGCTTGCCTGGCAATTAGGTGTGAAGACAGGGCACTGGGTGCATTATGCATGAAGCCAACTATCAGGACAGCTTGCTTCATAATTTTCTCTCAAAGCCAAATCAAAACAACCTTCCTTTTGATTCAGTACTATGAGAAAGACACAGGGGATGTCACAACCTTTCATTAACTAAGAAGACAAAAGCTACTTTTCAGTCTCTGCCAGAATCTTTACCCATTATTCCTTTTTCCAAACAGAAAAATCCCAGAGAAAATAAAAGAATTAATTCCATTTGTAGAGCTTGAGAGGATCAGTTGCAGTGAGCAAACGGCCTGGGAGAAACCAGGGCCTCTAAAGTATAGTCTTGGCTCCAGTCATCCCTGTCCAACCTGCAGCTCATAATGCCCACAACAGAATGTTTCAGTACCTCTAAGGTTAAATGCTCCCATCTCAAGGACCACACGAATTATTTTAACAAACCCAGCACCTAAACTCGTGTCTGTTTAGTGAAGAGGTGGGAACATTTCAGAGTGAGAGCAAGTTCTCCCTCTTTTACAGGCTTTGGGAACAGGGTGAAGTGAAAGGTTGAAGAGGTTCCCTCCATCGAACACAAGGGTCAGGAGTCTCTATTCTGAATGGGTTCTCTGATGCTTAGTAAGAGTTGATGAGCGAGCAAAGTGCTTCCCACACTGAAGGCAGGAATATGGTCGCTCTCCAGAATGGATTTTCAGATGTTCAGTGAGAGATGATGAGTGAGCAAAGCACTTCCCACACTGAGTGCAGGGATAGGGTCGTTCTCCTGAATGGATTCTCAGGTGGTTGGTGAGAGATGATGAGTGAGCAAAGCACTTCCCACACTGACTGCAGGGATAGGGTCGCTCTCCTGAATGGATTCTCAGGTGGTTGGTGAGGCCTGACATATGGGTGAAACTTTTCCCGCACTCAGTGCAGCAATAGGGTTTCTCTCCAGTGTGGATTCTCTGGTGGCTCTTGAGATGATGTATATAGACAAAGCCTTTTCCGCAGTCAGTGCAGCGATGGAGTTTCCCAGTGTGGACTCTCTTGTGTCTAGAGAGACTTCCGGGATGAAGGAATTTTTTCCCACAGTCAGCACAGCAATGGAGTCTCCTCGGAGTATGGGTTTCCTGGTGTCTCCTGAGACTTTGAAGGAGACTGAATTTTTTCCCACACTCAGGACAGGAATGGGGCTGCTCCCCAGTGTGGATCTTCTGATGTCTAATGAGATGTTCTCGTAGGAAGAACTTTTTCCCACACTCATGACACAAGAAGGGTCTCTCTTCGCTGTGGATTTTCTGGTGTCTAGTAAGATTTGATGTAACTTTGAAGCTTTTCCCACATTGGTTACAGCGATGGGGTCTCTTTTCTGAGTGACTGCTCTGGTGCTTACGAAATGTTGACGAATCCATAAATTGCTTTCCACACTCAGCACAGGCATAGGGTCTCTCTCCTGAGTGGATTCTCCTGTGGACGGTAAGACCTATTATATGGAAGAATCTTTTTCCGCACTCAGCACAGCAATAGGGTCTCTCTCCCGTATGTATTCTCCGGTGGGTAGTGAGTGATGATAACCGGTTGAATATCTTCCCACACTCAGAACAAGAATGGACTCTCTTCTTTCTGTGAGCTTTCCCATGTGTCCTGAACTCCTTCTTCTTCCTAAAGCTCTTCCCACACTCGCTACAGTGATACAGTTCCTGTCTCCTATGAACCATCCAGTGGTGGCTCATCAGGTCTCTCTGCACCTTGAATTCTTCTCTGCACACACGGCAGGTATATAGGATCTTTCTGGGCTCAGCTTTTCCCTCTGCAGGAGGCTTTAGATATTGCCTGGATCTCCTCTGATGGCCTCTTGAGGTTACTGACTGCTTCCTGGTCAGATTTTTCCTCTGCCTTTGTGGCCTGCCCTGCCTCTTGTGGTGTCTTCTCCATTCAGTTTTCTGGGAGTGGTTCTTCCCTGATGTCCCTGGGAAAGGCCTGAGTGGCTCCAGGTTGCCACGCCCTTCCTCAGGAGTCTGCCCCTCAGCCCTGCTCAGGTTCCTCGCCCCTGCTTGGTGGGGAAGAGAGTACAGATGTTATTTCTTGTGCTGCTCACAAAGGGAAAACACTAACATTCCGAGCAGGGGGATGTGCCTGAGAACGCTCCACACCCCTCCCCTTAGAAGAGGGCTGACCATGGTCACTTGAGTGCAAGAGGCCAAACTCCCAGGGGTCCCAGCACTGGGGAAGGAGGAGAAGGTCAGTGTCCCATAGGCCCTGATAATAGTCACCAAAGTCAGTGAACATGAGAATCAGCACCCACGATTCTCTCCCTACTCTGAGGCCCATCTCACTGGGGAGAACAGCATCACCACACATCAGCACTGACACCACTCTCCCGAGGACACACACGGATGGGGGGGGAAAGAGATAGCTCAGTGGTTTGGCTTGCTAAACCCAGGGTTGTGAGTTCAATCCTTGAGGGGGCCACTTAGGGATCTGGGGCAAAATCAGTACTTGGTCCTGCTAGTGAAGGCAGGGGGCTCGACTCAATGACCCTTCGGGGTCCCTTCCAGTTCTATGAGATAGGTATATCTCCATATATTTATTTTATTTTAATTTAACACTCACAGTGTGATGGATCCCAACAGCTCCATGTTCTATGGAAAATGGGGGAGGGGGAGAGACTGAGGGAATCTGCGTAAGGGGAGAGATGGAGTTTCTAGGGGGATGTCAGGGTGAGGAGCTGTAGCACTTCTCATGTTTGGGCTTCAATCCCTACTGTAATGCTCTGTGAGGGGAGAGTTTGCAGCTGAAGGACAATTCGTGAAATGAGCTCTCCGGCTCCCACTGGTGTTTTCCATGGTACTACGTAGGATTCTGTCTCTGTATTCCAAACCCCCAACCTTATTTAACACTCTTTAATGCTGGCCATAACAGTGTCATGTTAACACCTTTGGCTCTCTGGGCCCATGTAGTCTATATGAATTAATACAATATTGTCCAAGATCTGCCAGCAGCTCAGTGGCAGAATGAAGAATAGAATCCAGGTCTCCTCAGTCCCACAACATGATGTTGCCTCCCAACCAGTCCTGGAGAGTAATAAGGAAATCCCTTATTAATGTCAGTTCAGAGCCCCAAAAAGCGATGGAACGATGTTGGGTCCCTACAAAACTGGGCCTGAACTTGGAAGGGAGATTCCCAAGTACTGCTTAGCCATTGATTCAGACAGCCAGCGTAGGATTACAAACACTTTGGTGGACAGGATTAGAATTCTGAATGATCTTGAGAAACTGGAGAATTGGTGTGAAATCAACAAGGTGAAATTCAAGAAACACAAGTACAAAGTAGTTCACCTAGGAAGGAAAAATGAAATGTACAATAGAAAATAGGGAATAACTGTCTTGGCAGCAGTGCAGCAGAAAAGAATATGGTGGTTACAATGGATCATGAATAGAATGAGAGCCAACAATGCGATACTGTTCTAAAAAAGCCTAATACCATTAGACTAAAAGACTAACATTCCAGGATGTATTGTCGCTTTGGTAAAAATGTATCAGGATTCCGGCTGCCTTCAAGCTACTGGTTGGATCCCTCCACATCATTTTAACTCCTTCCTCACCTGGGTGGGTGCCTCTTAGGATGTCTCCATCTTCTGTGAGACCCTGGACATAAGGATCTTCCCCTCGCTCTATGCTGGAGATCACCACTGGCTTGGGGGTCTGGATTCCTGCTTAGAGAAAAGCATCACCCCTAAGAACTTGTAGCAAAAGATCTGCTGCACTTTGCGCAGATCCATATGCAATATTTGTGCCAATTAGGCTATAAACTAATTGTGAAGGCTAATAGGCAATTGTTTTCCATGGAAACATGAACTGCAGCTTATGGTCTGCCATTTCCACAGGTGCCAGGTTGTTTGCAACTCAATATCCTGCCACTAACTGACAGTGGCGGGATATTGAGTTGCAAAAAATCTGGCACCTGTGGAAATGGCAGATGGAGAGGACTGCGGTGTCTAAAGGGATTGGGGGGAACACATGTTGCAAAAGCTGGATATTTCTTCTTGTCCTAGGAGAATAGAGTGTTACTCTACTATGGCCCAGCACCCCTCTCCCTCCTGTGGCTATGTTTACATAAGAATTAAACACCTGTAGCTGGCCTGGGTCAGATGACTTGGGCTTGGGCTGCAGGACTGCNACCACTTCAAACCAGGGGTGCTGCCGCTCCTGCCCCCCCAGCGCCCTGAGCTCCAGCCCCCCCGTTCAAAAAACATTTCTTAATAATTCAGCAGAGTGAGAGACGCCTTTTCAAACATTTCACCAGAATCAATATGGATTGAGAGTCATAACACTATTAGTAAATTAATAGGTTATTTAATAATTATTTATATCTGGAACTGGGATGTGAGTGGCCGTAAGTAATAAAATACTCTTGGGGGCTTTGTAACTTGTGCCATTAAGGTGAGACAAGAAAATTTCCAGAGGTGAAACTCCATTTCTGGGCTACACGCTGCTAAATATCATACCCCAGTTTCTATTCTGTATCTATTGCACAGTAGTCATACCACATGTATGAAAAAAAAAATCAACCAAAAGCAATAGTCAACCAAATTGTGGCAGATCCAGATGTAATGTTTTTACATAGTTTATATGGACAACAATTACACTTTAAGAAGCACTTTACAATAGTTAGCTAATGGTACAAACAATATTTGGCTAATGGTACAAACCGTTAAGTGGTCCCCCGAGACCCCCAGCGATTTTCAAGTGCTCTGTGGAAAAATAAGTTAGACTACAAGAACAATCAAGGTACCTCGCTTTACTTTCATTTACTTGCTATTACTTAGAGGAGGATGAAGAAAAAAAGAATGAAAAACAGGGGCGGGGGGGGGATAAGAGAGAATGGTCTTTTTCTTGGCTGGATCCCAAGGAGGGGCCCCAAAAATGAAGCTGAGCACAGGGCCCCACTAACTCTAAATCCGCCACTGGGACTGACCCCTCCCCCACAGCTCCCCACTCCACAGTCAGGGTCTTTCCCCCCATTCCCTGAGCTCCGCATGCTGCTGCCAGGACAGGGGCTGACTCCTCCCTCGCCCCAGCTCCCCACACCACTGCCAGGAGCTAGGGCTGACACCGTCCCCACACTGCTGCCAGGGGCTGGCCCCTAAGCCCCCCCCCAGCTCCATTCTACCTGGGGCTGACCCCCCCAAGCTCTGCTGCCTGACACCTCGCGTTGCCACCCCCCACACACACGTTCCTCCACACCCCACTAGGGGGGTGCACCGGACTTTTTTGGTAAACTGGGCATTTGTTCATTTGCTCTTGCCAACTGATCTTCTGGACAATACACGTTCATATAAAGTTTATTAATAGAAAATGATAGGCATGAATCCTGTTATCTGATATGGAGATTCTCAAACCCTTCAATCCAAACCCACTGGCTTAGATGAAACAATATTACAAGTTAAGTACAAGTTAAAACTACAGAGAATTTAAGTGATTTACAAGTAATGAGGGATTGTTCATGGGGAATAAAGAAAAATTCAGAGAGCCCCGTGACTCATCCCTGACTTTTATAAAAATATCCATGATAAAATAGGAAGGGACAGGGCAGCTGTGGAGTGGCTTGGAGCTCTGGGGCCCCCACCACTGGTGGGGGTTCAGAACTCCACGGTCCTCCTGCCACCAGCAGTGGAGGGAAGCTGCAGGGTCCCCCTGCCCCCTCCCCAGCAGTGGAGAGCAGGGAATCCCCCTGCCATCGCTGCAGTGGGGAGCTGCGTGGGTCCGCATGCCCCCCAAGGTGGGTCAGGAGCTGCAGGGTACCCCACCACCGCGGCAGTGGCTACAAACTGCGGGATACCCCGCTGCCCATGGTGGCAGAGAGCTTGGGGGCCCACTGACTCAGGCGGTGGGTGTACCGCACATCCCTGCTGCTATGGCAGGCAATGGGACCCGGCAGCTCCCAGACGCCAGGGCTGAAGTCATGGAGGTCTTTGGAAGTCACAGATTCTGAGACTTTTGCAACTTCAGTGAAAAAAACGTAGCCTTAGTTATAAGAAAATAATAGGTAAAACACAACGAACTAACTTTACAAGCTAAATGGATTCAAAGCAAAAGTCTCTCTCACCGCATGCTGTATTAGTTTTATTGACGGGAATCCTTTCAGCTAGGGACCCTCCCCAAGTGCAGTTACTTTCCTTGTCTTTCAGATGTTATTGATGCCATGAACAGAGAGAGAGGGAGGAACATTTTGGGGCACCTCTTCTTCCTTCTTATAGTTCATTCTCTTCTGCAAGAATCATCTCCAGCTGAATTTCAGAATCCATACACGTCATTTCGGTATCCATCGCCCTTTTCAAGAATGCAACCCCGATGTATACAGGAGACCCCCTGCATTCTCATTTAGAAGACAGAAAATTCCAGATTCTGCAGACCTTACACACCTTTTATCATCTAATTATGCACACAACAGTTTAGCTGGCAGTAGATCATAGCACACAAGTAGCATAAAGACCAAAGATACATGTACACTAACTACCTAGCACGCAGTTCATATTTGGCAAATCTTAAGAGAGCATACATCTTGCATCTGACAGATTCTGCATATATTATGAACAAAGGTTAGAACAATTTAACTACTAGTACATTTGTACAATAAAGCTTAGCATGAGCACAAAGTATTCTGGGAGTTTTTAACTAATTCAGTGCTCTAACACCCCCATTTTTAGAATACAGATAATGATTTAAAGCAGATAGCAACTGAGCTGAACTGCATGTGGCATAGCCAGCTCCAGTAAGGAAGGCAAGATGGCTGCTTCTCCCCAACATCATCTCCCAAGAGTGACTGGAACATGGATAAAGTCAGCACTGCATGGAAGATTGCAGGTCTTCACCTACACACATGGCAGCGCAGCCATTTCAGACTCATATTTCTCTTGTATTATTTTATTCCCTCCAGGAATGATGACACAACAGTGACAGAAAGTCCCATCTCATCATCACCCTCTGACAGAGAGGCACGGCCACGGATTTCCCCACTTGAGGAATGGGGAGAAAATGGCCCGGTGCTGCTGCTCAGTTTGATCTGTGGATGTTGCTGGGACTGGTTTCTCTCCCTCTCTATTTAGGATTCTCTCTCCTGAAACAGTGCTCCCTGGCTGTCTGTTCCCCATGCAGGATCCCATCTCTGTCCCTGCCCCATGACCGCTGGAGGTTTTATACCCATGTCACACTCTGGGCTGGGACTGCAATTCCACAAGTTGTTTATAGAAAACACTGACAACAAGCAGCAAACCTGAGTGCCAGCCGGCAAAGTGGAGCAAAGTTGCCCACAGATTTTCCTGCATTCCTTGTCACTTGGTGTCAAGGCTGAGCTCCAGGTACATCTCAGTGTTAGGCGTAATCTATACTAGAAGTGCTACAGCTCCCGCTAATGTTCAAGACACCAAGCTAACATTCAAGATGCTCTAGTCTAAGCCATGGGAGAGAGCTCACCTGTCAGCGTAACACCTCAACCTCTATGAGAAGCGAAAGCTCTCCCGCCAACATCGCTCGGTCTACACCAGCGCTTAGGTTGGTATATTTTACATCTCTCAGGGATGTAGATTAGTGTTCTGGTAAGTGATAAGTTCTAGTGTAGACAAGCCCTGGGTGGTATTAAAGTGCCATTTACTTGTCCAGGGACACAAATTTGAATTATTATTTTTTTTAAAAAGGCATTTTAACAGGAAGCAACTGACATCTCTCATCCTTGCTGTGATAAATGAAGGGGTTGGGGGTAGCTCTCTTTGATGGACACCCAGCCAGCCAGTTAGCTATAAAGTCCCTCTTGGTGGCTGTTCTCTGCTTGCTTTACCTGTAAAGGGTTAACAAAGTCCCCCAGGTAAAAGAAAGGGAGTGGGCACTTGACCAAAAGAACCAGTGGGAAGGCTAGAACTTTTTAAAATGGGGAAAAAACTTCCCCTTTGTCTTTGTTGTTGTTCTCTGGGAAAGAGGGGAACAGGGATCAGTTATGCTATGAGAAGCTTTAAGCCAGGTATGATCATCAGATCATACTTAGAACTACTTATTTGGAACCCCCAAATAAAAATAAATAATTAAAAATTTAAATTAATGGAGATATCCCATCTCCTAGAACTGGAAGGGACCTTGAAAGGTCATCAAGTCCAGCCCCCTGCCTTCACTAGCAGGACCAAGTACTGATTTTGCCCCAGATCCCTAAGTGGCCCCCTCAACGATTGAACTCACAACCCTGGGTTTAGCAGGCCAATGCTCAAACCACTGAGCTATCCCTCCCCCCCTGTGTAAGTGAATCAGGAATGTTTAGAAAGACACAATTAGGTTTATTTCTGTTTTTCTTATGGCTAGTGGACTCCTCTATGCTAACCGCAGATGCTTTTGTTTGCTTCTAAACTTTAAGCTGAACCCCCCAAAAAGCTATTTTGAGTGCTTAATTTTTGGAATTGCTTTTTTAAAATCTAGCAAAAGCCTAAGTTCCAGATGTATGTTCTTTCTTTTTGTTTTTAATAAAATTTACCTTTTTTTAAGAACAGGATTGGATTTTTGGTGTCCTAAAAGGTTTATGCGTGTGCATGTGTGTGTGTAAGGGCTTGAGGGTACCCCAGGAAAGGAATTCCTAACTGCGCTTTCCTGGGTTCCCAGGGGTTTGCATTTGGGCAGTGGCAGCATCTACCCATCCAAGGTCAGAGAGAAGCTGTAACCCTGGGAGTTTAATACAAGCCTGGAGTGGCCAGTATTAATTTTTTTAATCCTTGTGGGCCCGCACCTTCTGTATTCAAAGTGCCCGAGTAGGGAATCAGCCTGAACATAAGAACGGCCGTACTGGGTCAGATCAAAGGTCCATCTAGCCCAGTATCCTGTCTACCGACAGTGGCCAATGCCAGGTGCCCCAGAGGGGGTGAACCTAACAGGTAATGATCAAGTGATCTCTCTCCTGCCATCCATCTCCACCCTCTGACAAACAGTCTAGGGACACCATTCCTTACCCATCCTAGCTAATAGCCATTAATGGACTTAACCTCCATTAATTTATCCAGTTCTCTTTTAAATGCTGTTATAGTCCTAGCCTTCACAACCTCCTCAGTTAAGGAGTTCCACAAGTTGACTGTGCACTGTGTGAAGAAGAACTTCCTTTTATTTGTTTTAAACCTGCTGCCTATTAATTTCATTTGGTGACCCCTAGTTCTTGTATTATGGGAATAAGTAAATAACTTTTCCTTATCTACTTTCTCCACATCACTCATGATTTTATATACCTCTATCATATCCTCCCTTTGTCTCCTCTTTTCCAAGCTGAAAAGTCCTAGCCTCCTTAATCTCTCCTCATATGGGACCCGTTCCAAACCCCCTAATCATTTTAGTTGCCCTTCTCTGAACCAGTGGTCTCATCTCAAAAAAGATATACATCTGTACACAGTATTCAAGATGTGGGCGTATCATCGATTTATATAAGGGCAATAATATATTCTCCTTCTTATTCTCTATCCCCTTTTTAATGATTCCTAACATCCTGTTTGCTTTTTTGACCACCTCTGCAGACGGCGTGGACATCTTCAGAGAACTATCCACAATGACTCCAAGATCTTTTTCCTGATTTGTTGTAGCTAAATTAGCCCCCATCATATTGTATGTATAGCTGGGGTTATTTTTTCCAATGTGCATTACTTTACATTTATCCACATTACATTTCATTTGCCATTTTGTTGCCCAATCACTTAGTTTTGTGAGATCTTTTTGAAGTTCTTCACAGTCTGCTTTGGTCTTAACTATCCTGAGCAGTTTAGTATCATCTGCAAACTTTGCCACCTCACTTCTTACCCCTTTCTCCAGATCATTTATGAATAAGTTGAATAGGATTGGTCCTAGGACTGACCGTTGGGGAACACCACTAGTTACCCCTCTCCATTCTGAGAATTTACCATTAATTCCTACCCTTTGTTCCCTGTCTTTTAACCAGTTCTCAATCCAGGAAAGGACCTTCCCTTTTATCCCATGACAGCTTAATTTACGTAAGAGCCTTTGGTGAGGGACCTTGTCAAAGGCTTTCTGGAAATCTAAGTACACTATGTCCACTGGATCCCCCTTGTCCACATGTTTGTTGACCCCTTCAAAGAACTCTAATAGATTAGTAAGACATGATTTTCCTTTACAGAAACCATGTTGACTTTTGCCCAACAATTTATGTTCTTCTATGTGTCTGACAATTTTATTCGTTACTATTGTTTCGACTAATTTGCCCGGTACCGACGTTAGACTTACCGGTCTGTAAATTGCGGGGATCACCTCTAGAGCCCTTTTTAAATATTGGCATTACATTAGCTATCTTCCAGTCGTTGGGTACAGAAGCCGATTTAAAGGACAGGTTACAAACCTTAGTTAATAGTTCCGCAACTTCACATTTGAGTTCTTTCAGAACTCTTGGGTGAATGCCATCTGGTCCCGGTGACTTGTTAATGTTAAGTTTATCAATTAATTCCAAAACCTCCTCTAGTAACACTTCAATCTGTGACAGTTCCTCAGATTTGTCACCTACAAAAGCCAGCTCAGGTTTGGGAATCTCCCTAACATCCTCAGCCGTGAAGACTGAAGTAAAGAATTCGTTTAGTTTCTCCGCAATGACTTTATCATCTTTAAGTGCTCCTTTATTCTCGATCGAGGGGCCCTATTAGTTGTTTAGCAGGCTTCCTGCTTCTGATGTACTTAAAAAACATTTTGTTATTACCTTTTGAGTTTTTGGCTAACCGTTCTTCAAACTCCTCTTTGGCTTTTCTTATTACATTTTTACACTTAATTTGGCAGTGTTTATGCTCCTTTCTATTTACCTCATTAGGATTTGACTTCCACTTTTTAAAGCAAGTCTTTTTATCTCTCACTGCTTCTTTTACACGGTTGTTAAGCCACGGTGGCTATTTTTTTAGTTCTTTTACTGCCTTGACACCTGCCCTTGCCTTTTTTTCTGGTGTATGACTTCTGATGGCACAATGAATTAGATGATGAGTAAGTGATGTAGTCACGCTAATCATGACAGCAGCATCCATAGAGGTCAAGCACTTGCATCTACCATCAAGATGATAAAGAAGGTAGTCCATAACCAAACAGCATGCTGTTTGTTCTTGAGCCCCACAGGAACAGGATGTGGAGCTCAAGAAGCCCCAGTGGGTAGAGATGTAAGTTAAAGCACCTGTCACCACAATGTATCCTGTTGTAATGAAGAAGGATCTTTCACTTAATACGGTTATTCTGAGGCAGACGTGAGAGCTGATTCGCAGAGAGTAGGGGATGGAAATCTGACTTGTCTATCCACCAAGAAATGCAGCATCAAACCAAAGTACAGTCCCACACCACCTGTTGGTGCTGTTCCTTAGAAATGTTGTCTCTGATATATTGTCTGACAGGCTCACTATTTCAGAGAAGGGGTGTCTTGACTTTAGCTGTATCATCGTTGTGTGACCCAGAAACTCTGATCTCAAAACCTCTGGTCCTATCTAGTATTGCTTGCCTCGCAATTGAATGTGAAGACAGGGCCCTGGCTGCATTATGCACGAAGCCAACTATCAAGACAGTTTGATTCATAATTTTCTCTCAAAGCCAAATCAAAAACAACCTTCCAGTGCTATGAGGGGCACACAGGGATGTCAAGCCTTTCATTAACTCAGGAGATGAAAGCTCCTTTTCAGTCTCTGCCCATTTTTCCAAACCCCCAAATCCCAGAAGAAATAAAACAATTAATTCCATTTGTGGAGCCTGAGAGGATGGGAGCCACAGTGAGCAAACGGCTTGGGAGAAACCAGGGCCTCCAAAGTGCAGTCCTAACTCCAGTCATCTCTGTCCCACCTGCAGCCCATTATGCCCACTTTGGAACGTTTCTGTACCTCTCGAGGACCATACAAATTATTTTAACAAACCCAGCACCTAAACTCGTGTCTGCTTAGTGAAGAGGTGGGAACATTTCAGAGTGGGAGCAACTTCTCCCTCTTTTATAGGCTTTGGGAACAGGAAGAAGTGAGAGAAAGAAGAGGTTCCCTCCATCAAACACCAGCGTCAGGAGTCTCTATCCTGAGTGGATGCTCTGGTGTTTAGTAAGATATGATGAGCGAGCAAAGCGCTTCCCACACTGAGCGCAGGAATATGGTCGCTCTCCTGAGTGGGTTCTCTGATGCTGAGTAAGAGATGATGAGCGAGCAAAGTGCTTCCCACACTCAATGCAGGAATATGGTCGTTCTCCTGAATGGATTTTCAGATGTTCAGTGAGAGATGATGAGTGAGCAAAGCACTTCCCACACTGAGTGCAAGGATATGGTCGCTCTCCTGAATGGATTCTCAGGTGGTTGGTGAGGCCTGACAATTGGGTGAAACTTTTCCCGCATTCAGTGCAGCAATAGGGTTTCTCTCCAGTGTGGATTCTCTGGTGGCGAGTGAGATGATGTATATAGACAAAACCTTTTCCACAATCAGTGCAGCGATGGAGTTTCCCATTGTGGACTCTCTGGTGTTTAGAGAGACTGTCTGGATGACGGAATATTTTCCCACACTCAGCACAGCGATGGAGTCTCCCTGTACTATGGGTTTCCTGGTGTCTCCTGAGACTTTGAAGGAGACTGAATTTTTTCCCACACTCAGCACAGCAATGGGGCTGCTCCCCAGTGTGGATCCTCTGATGTCTGATCAGATGTTCTCGTAGGCAGAACTTTTTCCCACACTCATGACACAAGAAGGGTCTCTCTTTGCTGTGGATTTTCTGGTGCCTAGTAAGATTTGATGTAAGTTTGAAGCCTTTCCCACATTGGTTACAGCGATGGGGTCTCTTTTCTGAGTGGATTCTCTGGTGATTACGANGTAAGACTTGATGTAAGTTTGAAGCCTTTCCCACACTGGCTACAGCGATGGGGTCTCTTTTCTGAGTGGATTCTCTGGTGATTACGAAATGTTGACGAATCCATAAATTGCTTTCCACACTCAGCGCACGCATAGGGTCTCTCTCCCGAGTGGATTCTCTTGTGGATGGTAAAAGCTGACAAGTATAAGAATCTTTTTCCGCACTCAGCACAGTGATAGGGTCTCTCTCCAGTGTGGATTCTCTGGTGGGCAGTGAGCAGTGATAACTGATTGAATATCTTCCCACATTCAGAACAGGGATGGTCTCTCTTCTTTCTGTGAACTTTCCCATGTGCTCTGAACTCCTTCTTTCTCCTAAAGCTCTCCCCACACTCGCTACAGTGATACAGTTCCTGTCCCTTATGAACCATCCAGTGGTGGCTTATCAGTTCTCTCTGCACCTTGAATTCTTCTCTGCACACACGGCAGGTATATAGGCTCTTTCTGGGCTCAGCTTTTCCCTCTGCAGGAGGCTTTAGATATGGCCTGGATCTCCTTTGATGGCCTCTTGAGGTTGCCTGCTCCTTCCTGATCAGATTTTTCCTCTGCCTTTGAGACCTGCCCTGTCTCTTGTGATGTCTTCCCCGTTCAGATTTCTTGGAATGGTTCTTCCCTGATGTCCCTCGGAAAGGCCTGAGTGGCTCCAGGCTACCAGGTCCTTCCTCAGGAGTCTGCCCCTCAGCTCTGTTCAGGTTCCTCGTCTCTGCTTGGTGGAGAAGAGAATCCAGATGTTATTTCTTGTGCTGCTCACAAAGGGAAAACACTAACATTCCCAGCAGGGGGATATACCTGAGGCAGCCCTATGCCTCTCCCCTCAGAGTAGGGCTGGCCATCGGCAAGAGGCCAAACTCCCAGGGGCCCCAGTGGTAGGGAAGGAGGAGGAGGTCAGTGTCCCATAGGCCCTGATAATAGCCCCCCAAATAAACCTGGAAATCAGCCCCCACAATTCTCTCCCTACTCTGAGGCCCATCTCAGTGAGGAGAACAGCATCACCACACACCAGCATTGATACCCCTCTCCCGAGGGTCACACACAGGGAACACTAACACTGTGATGGATCCCAACGTCTCCATGTTCTATGGAAAATGGGAGAGGGGGAGAGACTGGGGGAATCTGCGTAAGGGGAGAGATGGAGTTTCTAGGGGGATGGCAGGGTGAGGAGCTGTAGCACTTCTCATGTTTGGGCTTCAATCCCTATTGTAATGCTCTGTGAGGGGAGAGTTTGCAGCTGATGGACGATTCCTGAAATGAGCTCTCCAGCTCCTACTGGTGGAAAGGACAGAGCTGGTTCCCTACCTGCTCCAGGGGAAGAGCTTTGTGTGAGGAAGAAGCCCAAGGAGCTTTCAATTGCTGGCCAGTCCCAGGTCTCCTCTGCATCTGAAAAATCTGCACCAAGACAAAAGGTCTTTGGTTGACAACACATGGACCGAATGAATATCACTGAGAGAAGCCCTTCCCCCTGCACTGTAAACTGCTCATTTATGGTCACTGTTGGACTGTGGTTCCACAATGCACAAGAGGGGAAGCTATTTGGGTCTGGACACTTGTTTTGTACTGTTGTAGCACAACTGCGATCACGGTACCATAGCACCAGGTGCTGCACAAAATTACAGAGAGATCGCCCTGATGTTGAAGAGCTTATATACTAAATACACAAAGGGTGGGAGAGAGCCTGAGTCAAAGGAGTAACTTGCTGTTGTAATAACTGGGCCCACAAATTTACCCTAATTGGCCGTATAACTGTAAAAACTGTGAGAAAGTTTATAAAGTGTTACAATATCCTACAACAATAAATGTTGATGGGAAAAGGTGCAAAATATAAAAAGGACGACAGAATTGGTCCAAATATAAAAGGCCTATAATGCAATTCAAGGACAGTGTTAAAATGATGGCTGTAAGCAAGAGAAGTATGGAACTGGACATTAAAGAACCGAAATGACTGAGTTTAATTTAGGCCTAACTGGCAGAAAAACAAGGAGGGGCTGGGCTATTTTGCCCACTACTTCCTTTAAGGGTTTCTCAAAAGAAAACATTTTCGGGGGACAATAAAGGAGAGGAACTGAATGCAACCCTTGCTGACTGAAAAAAACAGCAATAGCAGGTGTGTGCCAACAGCTGCTGCAGTGAGCGATACCATCATGCTGCCACCCTGATCCTGATTTTGGGACCCCAGATCATCTTTGTACTAATCCTAAGAGACGTCTAAACAAGACTGGACCAGAGACAGGGAGCCAGAGGATATTGCCACCATTATCAGTTCTGGCTAACACCCCAAAATCACCTGGAATGTGAGATTTTTGTCCCTCTTAACTCCCATGAGTTTTTTTTCATTCCCCACCATATTTCTTTTCTTTCTTATTCTTCTCCCTTTGCCTTCTGGTAAATAAGAGTCTGCCTTAGCCTGCAAAAACTGCCATAGTTTGCAACCTTGCTGTAAGCCTGTGATCAAAGAGGCAGCCAAACGAATTGTCCAGAACAGACCAACGCTGGACAGGTTTGCCAGGCAGGTCTCCAATTGGCTGATCAGACCGTGTGCCATGCCTGTGTTTCTCCAGCCGTGAAGCAGCAAGTAAGAGTAAACCCGAGATATAAGCTGTAGGTTCTATTTTCCTGTTTTTTTCTCTTCTCTGTTGAGTGGGTTTGTGTTTTTTTGTCTCCTAGGAAACAGGATCGGATTTAATATCAAAAACAGCGCCAACAGCTTCAACATTTCAAAGGGACAGTTATTACTGTGTTTAATACCATCTAAAAGACTTTCAAACACAGGCCTTTTGTCTAAAGGCTCTCTGCAGCTAAAGGGAAAGGCAACAAGGGACACTGTCAAAATAAAAGCCTTACATCATCCCTGACATTTCAAATGCCTTAACTCTTTTACCCTCTTTTTCTGTATCTTTAATAAAAGATTAGAAAGAATTTTTCATGGTGTTTCCCATGGTCCTACGCAGGCTACTCTCTCTATATTCCAAACCCCAAACCTTATTTAACATTCTTTAATGTTGCTCATGACAGTGTCACGTTAACACCTTTGTCTCTCTGGGCCCATGTATTCTATATGAATTAATACAACATTGTCCAAGGTCTGCCAGCAGCTCAGTGGCAGAATGAGGAATAGAGTTCAGGTCTCCTCACTCCCACAACACGATGTTGTCTCCCAACCAATCCTGGCGCATAATAAGGAAATCCCTTATTAATGTCAACTGAGAACCCAAAAAAGCGATGGAACAATGCTGAGTATCTACAATATTGGGCCTGAACTTGGAAGGGAGATACACAAGTGCTGTTCGGACGATGATTCAGACAGCCGGGGAAGAGTTACAAACACTTTGATAGACGGAATTAGAATTCTAAAGGATGTTGACAAACTGGAGAACTGGTCTGAAATCAACAAGGTGACATTCAAGAAACACAAGTACGAAATAGTTCACTTAGGAAGGAAAAATGAAATGCACAACTAGAAAATAGGGAATAACTGACTTGGCAGCAGTACAGGAGAAAAGAATGTGGTGTTTATAGTGGATCACGAATTGAATGGTAGCCGACAATATGATACTGTTCTAAAATAGCCTGATATTAGACTAAAAGACTAACATTCTGGGATGTATTGTCACTTTGGCCAAAAAATATCAGGATTCCAGCTGCCATCAGCTACTCCTTCAATCCCTCCACATCACTTTAACTCCTTCCTCACCTGGGTGGGTTCCTCTAAGAATGTCCCCATCTTCATCTTCTGTGGGACTCTGCACACACAGATCTTCCCCTCGCTCTATGCTGAAGATCACCACTGGCTTGAGAGTTTTGATTCCTGCTTAGAGAAAAGCATCACTGCTAAGCATTTCTAGGCACAAAAGTGCTGCACTTTCCACAGGTGCACATGCAATGTTTGTGCCAATTAGGCAATGAGCTAAGTGTGAAGGTTAATAGGCAATTGTTTTCCATGGAAACATGTACTGCAACTTATGGTCAACACTCCTGGTGCCCGGCAGTGGCGAGATACTGAGTTGCAAACAACCTGTCACCTGTGGAAAGGGCAGATGGACATGACTGCGGTGTCTGAAGGGATTGAGGGGCACAGATGTGGCAAATGCTGGATATTTCTCCTTAGCCTAAGAGATCTGGGGTCCTCCTTAACTCTCCTATGGCACAGCACCCCTCTCCCTCTGACGGATATGTTTACATAGGAATTAAACAGCTGTATCTGGCCTGGGTCAGATGACTTGGGCTTGGGCTGCAGGACTGCAAAATTGCNCGCCTTTTCAAACATTTCACCAGAAGAAATGTGACTGAGGTTCATAGCAGTGTCTATTAGTAAATTAATACATTATTTAATAATTATTCAAATCTGGATCTGGGATGAGAGTGGCTGTAAGTGATAAAATACTTCTCGGGGCAGCCTAAGTGCCACTGTGGTGAGACAAGAATATGCCATTCCCCGAGCTGACACTGCGTGTCTGGGCTACATTCTGCCAAATATCATACCCGCGTTCCTATTTTGTATTGAATTTGACAGTAGCCATACCACATGCATGGGGGGAAAAAAATCAACCAAAAGCAATAGTCAACTAAATTGTTGCAGATCCAGAGGTAATGTTTTCACATAAATTATATGGACAGTTACAATTCAAGAAATCTCTATGACTAATCTTTCTTGGTTCTTAGACAAATTAAGAACAGGAAAAATGGCTAATCTAGAGAACTGTCTTGCAGGGGGGAAAAAGAGGAGGCCTTGTGGCACTTTAGAGACTAACAAATTTATTTGGGCATAAGCTTTCATGGGCTATGACCCGATTCATCAGATGCATGGAGTGAAAGATACAGTAGGCAGGTATAAATAGACAGCACATGAAAAGATGGGAGTTGCTTTACCAAGTGGGGGATCAGTGCTAACGAGGCCAATACAATCAGGGTGGATGTGGCCCATTCTCAACCGTTGATAAGAAGGTATGATTTGTGTCCATTTATTCTTTTGCGTAGAGACTGTCTGGTTTGGTCAATGTACATGGCAGAGGGGCATTGCTGGCACCCTGATTGAATTGGCCTCGTTAGCACTACAATAAATATTTTTTTTCCTCTGCTGATATTCACGCCTTCTTGTCAACTGTTGGGAATGGGCCACATCCACCCTGACTGTATTAGCTGATACAGACTAACACAGCAACCCTCTGAAACCTGTCTTGCAGCAGTTACATCTTCACTCTGTCTCAAACTATGAGCACAGTTTAGCTGATAATTGTATTCTCCTCATTTAGGAGACAGAAAATTCCAAATTCCACAGACCTTACACACCTTTTCTTATCTAATTATGCACACTGCAGTTTAGCTGGCAATAGACCATAGCACACAAGTAGCATTAGATCAAGGACACATTTGCACTAACTGTACCTAGCACACAGTTCATATTTGGCAAACCTTAACAGAGCATACATCTTGCGTCTGACAGATGTCACATATACAATGAACAAAGGTTAGAACAATTGAACTACTAGTAAATTAGCTCAATAAAGATTAGCATGAGCACAGAATATTCTGGGAGATTTTTACTAGTTCAAAGCCTAACACCCCCATTTCTAGAGTGGGAATAACAGTTTAGAGAATATTACAATTGAACTGAAATGCAGCTGGTATAACCTGCTCCAAAAAGAAAGGCAGTCATGGATAAAGTCAGCACTGCAGGGAAAATTGCAGGTCTTCACCTACACACATGGCAATGCAGCCATTTCAGACACATCATTCTCTTGTATTATTTTATTCCCTCCAAGAACGATGAGACAACAGTGACATAAAGTCGCATCTCATCATCGCCCTCCGACAGACAGGCACAGCCACGGATTTCTCCACTTGAGGAACAGGGAGACACTGGCCTGGTACTGCTGATCAATTTGTTTTGTGGCTGTTTGATTGATTTGTGGACTCCAAAGTGCAGTCCTGACACCAATCATCTCTGTCCCAGCTGCAGCCCATAATGCCCACAATGGAATGTTTCAGTACCTCTAGGGTTAAATTCTTCCATCTCCAGGACTACACAAAATAATTTTAACAAACTCAGCACCTAAACTTGTGTCTACTTAGTGAAGAGGTGGGAACATTTCAGAGTGGGAGCAAGTTCTAACTTCTCCCTCTTTTACAGGCTTTGGGAACAGGGTGAAGTGAGAGGTTGAAGAAGTTCCCTCCATCAAAAACAAGGGTCAGGAGTCTCTATCCTGAGTGGGTGCTCTGGTGTTTAGTAAGATATGATGAGCGAGCAAAGCGCTTCCCACACTGAGCGCAGGAATATGGTTG
Organism: Trachemys scripta elegans; assembly: GCF_013100865.1. Taxonomy (NCBI): domain Eukaryota; kingdom Metazoa; phylum Chordata; order Testudines; family Emydidae; genus Trachemys; species Trachemys scripta. The sequence goes on along the minus strand of NC_048301.1, from coordinate 139,356,709 downwards.
CTCTCCTGGGTGGGTTCTCCGATGCTGAGTAAGAGATGATGAGCGAGCAAAGTGCTTCCCACACTGAATGCAGGAATATGGTCGCTCTCCTGAATGGATTTTCAGATGTTCAGTGAGAGATGATGAGTGAGCAAAGCACTTCCCACACTGTGTGCAGGGATAGGGTCGCTCTCCTGAATGGATTCTCTGGTGGTTGATAAGGCCTGACAATTGGGTGAAACTTTTCCCACACTCAGTGCAGCAATAGGGTTTCTCTCCAGTGTGGATTCTCTGGTGGCGAGTGAGATGTTGTAGACGGACAAAGCCTTTTCCACAGTCAGTGCAGCGATAGAGTTCCCCAGTGTGTACTCTCTTGTGTCTAGTGAGAGTGTTTGGATGACCGAATATTTTCCCACACTCAGCACAGCGATGGAGTCTCTCCGTGCTATGGATTTCCCAGTGTCTCCTGAGACTTTGAAGGAGACTGAATTTTTTCCCACACTCAGCACAGCAATGGGGCTGCTCCCCAGTGTGGATCATCTGATGTCTGATCAGATGTTCTCGTAGGCAGAACTTTTTCCCACACTCATGACACAAGAAGGGTCTCTCTTCGCTGTGGATTTTCTGGTGCCTAGTAAGAGTTGATGCAAGTTTGAAGCCTTTCCCACATTGGTTACAGCGATGGGGTCTCTTTTCTGAGTGGACTGCCTGATGATTACGAAATGCTGAAGAATTCATAAATCGCTTTCCACACTCAGCGCAGGCAAAGGGTCTCTCTCCTGAGTGGACTCTCTTGTGGCTGTTAAGAGCTGATATATCGACGAATCTTTTTCCGCACTCAGCACAGCAATAGGGTCTCTCTCCCGTATGTATTCTCTGGTGGGCAATGAGATGCGATAACCGGTTGAATATCTTCCCACATTCAGAACAGGGATGGTCTCTCTTCTTTCTGTGAACTTTCCCATGTGCTCTGAAATCTTTCTTTCTCCTAAAGCTCTCCCCACACTCGCTACAGTGATACCGTTTCTGACTCCTATGAACCGTCCAGTGGTGGCTTATCAGGTCTCTCTGCACCTTGAATTCTTCTCTGCACACACGGCAGGTATATAGGCTCTTTCTGGGCCCAGCTTTTCCCTCTGCAGGAGGCTTTAGATGTGGCCTGGATCTCCTCTGATGGCCTCTTTGGGTTCCTGACTCCTTTCTAGTCAGGTGCTTCCTCTGCCTTTGGAGCCTGCACTGCCTCTTGCGGTGCCTTCCCCGCTCAGTTTTCTGGGAATGGCTCTCCACTGATGTTCCTGGGAAAGGGCTGGGTGACTCCAGGTTGCCAGAGTCTTCCTCAGGAGTCTGCCCCTCAGCCCTGCTCAGGTTCCTCGCCCCTGCTTGGTGGGGAAGAGAGTACAGATGTTATTTCTTGTGCTGCTCAGAAATGGAAACCACTGATATTCCCAGCAGGAGGATATGCCTAAGGGAGCCCCATGCCTCTCCCCTCAGAGCAGGGCTGGCCATCGGCAGTTGAGTGCAAGAGGCCAAACTCCCAGGGGCCCCAGTGGTAGGGAAGGAGGAGGAGGTCAGTGTCCCATAGGCCGTGATAATAGCCCCCCAAATAAACCTGGAAATCAGCCCCCACAATTCTCTCCCTACTCTGAGGCCTCTCTCATTGGGGACAACAGCATCACCACACACCAGCACTGACACCCCTCTCCCAAGGGACACACACGGAACACTCACACTGTGATGGATCCCAACGTCTCCATGTTCTGTGGAAAATGGGAGAGGGGGAGAGACTGGGGGAATGGGAGAGGGGGAGAGACTGGGGGAATCTGCGTAAGGGGAGAGATGGAGTTTCTAGGGGGATGTCAGGGTGAGGAGCTGTAGCACTTCTCGTGTTTGGGCTTCAATCCCTATTGTAATGCTCTGTGAGGGGAGAGTTTGCAGCTGATGGATGATTCCTGAAATGAGCTCTCCGGCTTCCACTGCTGGAGAGGACAGGTTCCCTACCTGCTCCAGGGAAAGAGCTTTGTGTGAGGAAGAAGCCCAAGGAGCTTTCAATTACTGACCAGTCCCAGGTCTCTGCATCTGGAAAATCTGCACCAAGACAAAAGGCCATTGATTGACATTATATGGACCAAACGAACATCACTGAGAGAACCCCTTTCTCCTGCACTGTAAAGTACTCATTTATAATCACTGTTGGACAGTGGGTTCCACATAGGGTGAACAGATGTCCCGATTTTATAGGGACAGTCCTGATTTTGGAGGCTTTTTCTTATATAGACACCTATTATCTTCCACCCCCCAGTCCCGAATTTTTTTTTTTTTTTTTTAATACTTGCTATTGTGACGTTGTGCAGTCTATATGGTTTTATAAAAACTTGATAATAAGTCAATATAATGTAACTGAGCTGGTTTTAGAGAAAATACAGTAATAAGTGAATGTAACGTAACTGGGATATGCTTCATGCAAAAGGTCTCTTGTAAGGTATCATTACAAAGCTTATAATCTACTGAGTGTGATCATCTGATTTGTATAAATGTACCACTCTTGTATCCAAAACTAGAAATATAAAATGTAACTCTGAGGGCCTATTGTAATTGTGTAAAGTGTGGACCATTAATGATGGTTTGGAATCTCGATGACTCCCATTGTCTGCAGATGGCTGTATTTACCTGTGAGTCTTCCTGTATATGTGTGTGCTGGCAAGTGAGTAATGAAGTCTTGCAGTGACATGTGATCATGTCACCTGAACTGGAATCCATCTTTAACCTGGTGCTTTTCCAGTGAGGGGGGGTGGAAACCCAGAGAGACAAAGAGTTCCCGCCTTATGCAAAAGATATATAAAGGGGGGAAGAGAAGAGAGAGGGAGAGAAGCCATCATGAAGAATCCCCTAGCTACCACCTGAGCTGCAACAAGAGCTGTACCAGGGGAAAGAATTGTGCCCAGGCCTGGAAGGTGTCCAGTCTGAGAAAAACTTACTGAAACATCTCTGAGGGTGAGATTATCTGTATTTAGTTTGATTAGGCATAGATTTGCGCATTTTATTTTATTTTGCTTGGTGACTTACTTTGTTCTGTCTGTTACTACTTTGAACCACTTAAATCTTACTGTCTGTATTTAATAAAATCGCTTTTTATTTAGTAATTCACTCAGAGTATGTATTAATACCTGAGGGAGCAAACAACTGTGCATATCTCTCTATCAGTGTTATAGAGGGCGAACAATTTATGAGTTTGCCCTGCATAAGCTTTATGCAGGGTAAAACGGATTTATCTGGGTTTAGACCCCATTGGGAGTTGGGCATCTGAGTGCTAAAGACAAGCACGTTACTGCGAGCTGTTTTCAGGTAAACTTGCAGCTTTGGGACAAGTGATTCAGACCCTGGGTCTGTGTCTGGAGCCAGACGGGAGTGTCTGGCTCAGCAAGACAGGGTGCTGGAGTCCTGAGCTGGCAGGGAAAGCAGAAGCAGGGGTAGTCTTTGCACATCGGGTGGCAGCTCCCAAGGGGGTTTCTGTGATCCAACCCGTCACAGCTATCTTGTCACCCTAGTTCCACAACACACAAGAGGGAAAGCTATTTGGGACTTGACTGTTACTTTGTATTGTATGCTCTAATAAATTTGTTAGTCTCTAAGGTGCCACAAGTACTCCTGTTCTTCTTTTTGCGGATACAGACTAACACGGCTGTTACTCTGAAAACTGAGCTTGTGGTTTCATAGCACAAAGTGCTACATAAAGAGATCACTCTGATGTTGAAGAGCTTATATACCAAATAGATAAAGGGGGGAGAAACCTGAGACAAAGGAGTAACTTGCTGTTGTAATAATTGGGCCCACAAATTTACCCTAACTGGCAGTTTAATTGTAAAAACTGTGAGAAAGTTTATAAAGTGTTACAATATCCTACAACACGAAATGCTGATGGGAAAAAGTGCAATATAGAAACAAGACAACGGAATTGGTCCAAACAAAAGAGGCCTATAATGCAATTCAAGGACAGTGATAAAATGATGGCTGTAAACAAGAGAAGTATGGAAATGGACATTAATGAACCAAAATGAATAAGTTAGAATTTAAGCCTAACTGGCAGAAAAACAATGAGGAGCGGGGCTATTTTGCCCATTACTTCCTTTAAGGGTTTCTCAAAAGAAAACACTTTCGGGGGAAAATAAAGGAGCGGAACTGAATGCAACCCTTGCTGACTGAAAAAAACAGCAATAGCAGGTGTGTGCCAACAACTTCTGTGGTGAGCGATACCATCATGCTGCCACCCTGATCCTCTTTTGGGATCCCAGATCTTCTTCATCCTTATCCTAAGAGATCTCCTAACAAGACTGGACCAGAGAGAGGGAGCCAGAGGATATTGCCACCGTTACCAGTTCTGGCTAACTCCCCAAAACCACCTGGAATGTGAGATTTTTGTCCCCCTGTCCCTCTTATCTCCCATGAATTCTTTTCATTCCCCACATATTTCTTCTCATTCTTACTCTTCTCCCTTTGCCTTCTAGTAAATAAGAATCTGGCTTAGCTGGCCAAAACTGCCATAGTTTGCAACATTGCTGTAAGCCTGTGATCAAAGAGGCAGGCAAATGCATTGTCCAGAACAGACCAACACTGTTACAGGTTTGCCAGGCAGGTCTCCAATTGGCTGATCAGACCCTGTGCTGTGCCTGTGTTTCTCCAGCAGTGAAGCAGCAAGTAAGAGTAAACCCGAGACAGAAGCCGCATGTTCTATCTTTGCTATTCTTTTCTCTTCCCTCTTGTGTGGGTTCGTTCTGTTTTGTCTCCTAGTGAACGGGATCGGATTTTAATAATATCAACAACAGCTCCAGTCCATTTCAATTAACTGCGTCTCTTTTCCCCAAAAGGACAGTTATTACCATCTTTAATACCATCTAAAAGACGTTCAAACAGAGGCCTTTTGTCTAAAGACTCTCCAGCTAAAGGGAAAGGCAACAAGGGACACTGTCAAAATAAAAGTCTTACATAATACCTACAATGACTCAACTCTTTTTCCTTCTTTTTCTGTATATTTAATAAAAGATTAAAAAGAATTTTTCATGGTGTTTCCATGGCATAGAGCAGGCTACTCTCTCTGTATTCCAAACCCCAAACCTTATTAAACACTCTTTAATGTTGGCCATAACAGTGTCATGTTAACACCTTTGTCTCTTTGGGCCCATATAGTCTATATGAATTAATACAATATTGTCCAAGATCTGCCAGCAGCTCATTGGCAGAATGAGGAATACAGTCCAGGTCTCCTCAGTCCCACAACATGATGTTGCCTCCCAACCTGGAGAATAATAAGGAAATCTCTTATTAATGTCAACTGAGAGCCCAAAAATGCGATGGAACGATGTTGGGTCCCTACAAAACTGGGCCTGAACGTTGAAGGGAGATTCCTAAGTGCTGTTCAGCCAATAACTCAGACAGCCAACTAAGGATTACAAACACTTTGGTGGACAGGATTAGAATTCTAAATGATCTTGACAAACTGGAGAACTGGTCTGAAATCAACAAGGTGAAATTCAAGAAACACAAGTTAAAATTAGTTCACCTAGAAAGGAAAATGAAATGTACAACAGAAAATGGGGGATAACTGGCTTGACAGAGGTGCAACAGAAAAGAATGTGGTGGTTATAGTGGATCATGAATTGAATGAGAGCTGACAATGTGATATTGTTCTAAAAAAGCCTAACAACAATACACTAAAAGACTAACATTCTGGGAAGTATTGTCACTTTGGCCACAATCTATCAGGATTCCAGCTGCCTTCCTTCAATCCCTGCACATCAGTTTAACTCCTTCCTCACCTGGGTGGGTTCCTCTCAGGATGTCCCCATCTTCATCTTCTATAGGACCTGGCCCACACAGATTTTCTCCTCGCTCTATGCTGGAGATCACCACTGGCTTGAGGGCTTGGATTCCTTCTTAGAGAAAAGCATCACCGTCCATTAGATCTAAGCTAAGCACTTCTACCCACAGAATTCTTGCACTTTGCACAGCTCCATATGCAATGTTTGTTAATTAGGCAATGAGCTAAATGTGAAGGCTAATAGGCAATTTTTTCTATGGAAACATGTACTGCAACTTGTGGTCAACACTCCTGGTGCCTGGCAGTGGCGGGATATTGAGTTGCAAAGAACCTGGCACCCGTGGAAAGTGCGGATGGAGAGGACTGCGGTGTCTAAAGGGATTGAGGAGAACAGATGGGGCAAATGCTGGCTATTTCTCCTTAGCCTAGGAGAGTTACTCAGTTACCCAGCACCCCCTCTCTCCTGTGGATATGTTTACATAGGAATAAAACACATGTAGCTGGCCTGGGTCAGATGACTTGGGCTTGGGCTGCAGGACTGCAAAATTGCTGAGTGGCTATTTGGAGGGAGGGTCCCAGAGCACAGGCTCCAACCCCAGCATGAATATCTACACTGCAATCTTTAGCCCCGCAGCCTGAGCTCTATGACATGAGTCAACTGACCCAGGCCACCCATAACCATGCCGAGGGTCTTTTATTCCAACATAGATGAACCCAGTCTGTCTTTCACCTTCACTGTGGTGTTGGCTGGCCTCTCATCCTGTAGACCTGCAGAA
>NC_048301.1:139324406-139348610 GCF_013100865.1 Trachemys scripta elegans | reverse complement strand
AACAAAAACAACAAGGATTCCTGTGGCACCTTAGAGACTAACACATTTATTTGGGCATATGCTTTCGTGGGCTATAACCCACTGGTTCATAACAATGTATATACATAATTATACATTATTTAATAATGCAATATTCAAATCTGGAATTGGAGTGGCTGAAAGTGACAAAATATTTCTGGGAGCGCTCAGAGTGCCATTGTGGTGAGACAAGAATATGCCATTCCCAGAGCTGAAATTCCCTGTCTGGGCTACTCTCTGCCAAATATTACACCCCTGTTTCTGTTTTGTATCTCATCTGACAGTAGCTATAGCACATGCACAAAATAATTAACCAAGTGCAATAGTCAAATCAAATTGTTGCAGATCCAGAGGTAATGTTTTCACATAAATTATATGGACAGTTACAAATTAAGAAGTCTATGGGACTAACACTGCTTGCTTTTTGGATAATAAATCAATAAATTAATAAATCAGACAAATTAAGAACAAGAGCAATGGCTAAGGAACTTTTTTTATTGTGTTATAATTAGGAAAAATTGTTATAATGAGTGTGTTTGTTTTGCTAGGCGCACAACAAAAAAATATACGAAGAAACTATCAGGCACACCTGGCCACCAAATAATCATGTTTATTATTGATATAGAAACACACAATGAGCTGAATGCAGACTATGCTCAGACTGATTTCTGATGGCTTCTAAAACACAAATCACAGTGAGCATCATTAGAGGACTCTCAAACAACTTACAGGGATACTCCCGTATTCCCAAACACACTACACTACTAGTTAAACCCTTCTTTAATGTTGCTGTGAGAGTTGCACAGTAGTAGTGTGGCTGTTGGTATACTTTTCAAGTTACTTGGAGAACTCTTCATCTGTGCTGGAATATCTCTCCACTTCCTTTCCTTTTAAATTCCAGAATTCCATCTCTCTGTTTGGAAACATATAAAATGGTTCCCAGTGTTCTATGTCATCCTAACAGCTTGTACATGTAATGTCAGTACCTTTGCTTTAATAAGTGCTAATGTTTATTTAGATAACTTTGGTGTTCTCTACTGAACTAATCAACATTTGGAACATTATTTTAAATATTAATATTATATACAAGTTACATTGAAAAGAGCTAAAGAGAGGGCAGACGAAGTATTTATCTGGCCTAGGAACATTTCTTTCTTTGAACAGCCATAGAATGTATCTGAAAAGATGCAGTGCTGTACAGTACTTTAATATAATACCCCAAATGCATTTTGTTTTCTGTCAACTTACTTGCCACCATACACAGAAATCTCTGCTGGAAATAGCTGAGGGTCACATTTTAGAATTTTTCTGTGATTGGACTTAACCTCCAGTGTAATTAGTAAGATGCATGGTTCACCACTAGTGAAATGACATTTACTCAATTGATATATCTGTTGCACTTGTTCACTTTGACTCTGAAATTGTAAAAAAAGCAAAGAAAAGTTGCTAATTATTATAACACAAATATTTTAATTAATTAAGGAATTCCTGCTTTTGTTGGTAGTGCTGTTCACCAGTGAAACCTTATTTACTCATTCTTAAAGGTTTGAATTATAAGACCCTATTTGGTACAGAAGGGAATTTTCTTCACAAGTTACTACAGAGAATTCCTGTATAATTTGGTGCTGTGTCTGCCTCTCCATAACAACTTTCATGCTCCATAATCTTGATGCAACCAACTACTGCACCAAACATCCATGTGGAAGGGGAACATTGAGGAAGGTGTATGTGCAGAAGGATAGGAAAAGGGCTTCAGACATTCATATATTTTAAGGCCAGAAAGGATCAGTAGATCATCTAGGGCTTGTCTACACTACCCACTAGATCGGCAGGCAGCAATCGATCCAGCAGGGGTTGATTTATCGTGTCTATTATAGATGCGATAAATCGACCGCTGAGTGCTTTCCCATCGACTCTGGTACTCCACCAGAATGAGGAGTGCAAGCCAAGTCAACGGGAGAATGTCAGCTGTCGACTTACCGCAGTGAAGACACCACGGTAAGTAGATCTAAGTACGTCGACTTCAGCTACGCTATTCACATTGCTGAAGTTGCGTATCTTAGATCAACCCCGCGCGGTAGTGTAGACTAGCCCTTAGTCTGACCCCTGTGTAAGACAGGCCATTAAATTTCACCTAGTTACTCCTGTATTGAGCACAATATCTTGTATTTGTCTAAAGAATCTTCCATAACAGTGTCCCAACAGGTTTCGAAGACACCGGGAGCTGGAGAATCCACCACTTCCCTTGGGAGTTTGTCCTAATGGTTAATCACGCTCACAGTGGAAAACTGGTGCCTTATTTCTAATCTGAATTCATCTTTCTTCAGCTTCCAACCATCTGTTCTTGTTCTGCCTTTGTAGAAGGAGCATTTGGGGGGGGAAGAAAGCAGGTTCTCAGGCACTGACCCTGAGAAAGCCCCACTCCTGTGATACAAATATCTATTAGCCGGGGACACCTGAGTCTACTTCATGTTGGGGCCATTCATGCTAACCCCTCATTCCATGCAATATAAGGCTGTGTTTATTTCTAACTTCCCCTTTGGAAGGTCCCATTTCATCCCTGCCCCTAATACAGAACTTTGTTTAAGTGGAAGGGAAACAACTAACTGCCACTGGGGACTGGGAAGGCCCATTCTCACCCTGAGAGGAAGGATGGAAAATTATCCCCAGACACAGGAATTTTAACTCCCATATAAAAAAGGGGAGGGGTTTTTCTTTTAAAATTCCTGACAGGGCAACAAAAACAAAAATAAAATGGGCTCCCCAGATACTTTATTACCATCTGCACCACCAGCAGCAAGATGGTTCCATTCAGAGCACAGCAAGACACTAACATCTCAATGAACCATTTCAGTGGTGGGTGGAGAGAAGAGGGGGATAAAATGCCAAAGGCTCAAAATTGACCTGCTTAATTTTTCTTTTCCACATTTTTAAATGCACAGATTCATAGATTCCAAGGCCAGAAGGGACCAGTGTGACCACCTAGTCTGACCTCCTGTGTAACACAGGCCAGAGAACAACCCCAAAATCATTCCCAGAGCAGAGCTTTTAGGAAAACATCCAAACTTGATTTAAAAAAAATCAATAGATTTGAGGGTTTGGTGAGAGATTTCCCCCCCCCCCTCATGAGAATGAGACCTTCCAAAGCGGCAGTTATGGCAGTTGGCCAGACCCCTCCCCTGCCCCCACAGTGTTGGGGGAGGGCTCAGCAGCCCCGGCCATGCCTGAACTGGGGGTAATTTAATCCTCACAGTCTATGGCAGGGTGGGGTTTAATTGGTGTGACTGAATGCACTCCTGTATTCACACCCTAAACACTACTGAAATTACCTTTGTATAATATATGCCTTGTAAGCTTTCATTTAAAATCTAATAACTTGCTGATCAATAACATCTTGGTAAAATGTATGTATGTATGTAGCAATGTTATATGTAAAGTTATGAACATAAATTGGAATCATGTGTTTACCGAACAAGTCTGGGAAGTGGGCAAACCTATCTTTTAAAGACAAAGAGCAAGCTGATGCCCCAGCCAGGTGCCATCAAAAGTGATGGGCCATCACCTACCAAGTGGCCATTCTTGGCAAGGATAGGGGTAGGAACAAACAGATCTGATCTGGGCAAACGATAGCATAAAATCTCACCCACACGAAACTCCATGTCTCCTTTCTTTCAGCTGCAAAGAACTTTATGTAGGGGTCATTCTCAGGGAAATGCATTTCAAAGGATGTCTGAAATATAAAAGTGAGGGGCAAAACCACCCAAGTTATCTCTCCCTGACCTTCTCTCCCTTTTCCAACTGAGAAGACAAAAGAATTCAGCTCTTTAACTTTGGGAGGAATCCTAACCTGAAGATTGGTCAGTAAGGCAGCTGGAGGCATACAGTACAAATTTTACCTTAAACCAACCCTACTTTGTAAAGATTTAGTATTACGAAGCATTTTATTTTTATTTTTCTTCTAACGATTTCTGACTTTAATACTTGTACTTACTTAAAACCTATCTCTTTATAGTTAAATTAAACTTTTTTGTTCTTTAATCAAAATTAATCCGGTGTTGTCAGTTGGTCTGCCTGTCTGTCCTGAATCCATTGGGGTGAGGTGGGGCATTATTCTGGGACCAGCTCAGGGGCGAGGAACAGGGCCGGCTCCAGGTTTTCTGCCATCCCAAGCAGCAAAAAAAAAAGCCGATCGGCGGAACTTCGGCAGCAGTTCAGTGGCGAGTCCTTCACTCCCTCTCTTCCTCTTTGGCAGCACTTCGGCGGCAGCTCAAAGAGGAAGAGAGGGACCCGCCACTGAATTACCGCCGACGATCCAGACGGTGACGCCCCAATAGTGGACGGAATGCGCCCCTTTGTATTGGCCGCTCCAAGCACCTGCTTCCTTAGCTGGAGCCTGGAGCTGGCCCTGGTGAAGAGGGGGAATCCCCCTTTGACAGGAAAATGAGCAGTCAGGCCCAGAGCTAACTCTTCCCAGATGATAACTCCCTTAAATCACTGCACAGACTGAGATGGTCCCCAGCATCAGGGATTGGTCAATTGCACTTGCCCATCTCCATATGCAAAACATTCCTTGCGCCCAGTGTGAGGGACCCCATGAGCCTGAATTTTTTGTACATAAAAATGTCATTAGGACTGTAGTGAGGCAGAGTGGCCTCTCATTGAGCTAGAGGGGGAGGAGCCACTCTCTGATCCTTGGTGGGTGGAGCCTGGCCAGGCCCACTTCTCCTGCCATGCCCTGCCCCTAGAGGAGACTGACCCTGGAGAAGAGTTGCCAGAACTGCCGCTCACTGTATACCCCAAGAAGACAAAGGACCCCTGGACTACCCCTTGCTCAGACCATGGTAGGAAGTAGCCCAGGGGAACCAGTCCATGGTCTGGTTTTGCTGTTAGACCCCAAGTCAGCGTGTTGCAGAAGGATCCCTGCTGACCCAGTGGCGGAACACTCTGCCACTGTTAGAGCCCTGGGCTGGGACCCAGTGGAGTAGGTTGGGCCTGGGTCCCCCTACCCCCTGCTGCCAACTCCACCTTTTGGTGGCAGGCTCCCCACCTTAGGCCAAGAGGCTTGCATTTGTCTGCCATCTGTCAGGCAATAGACTGTTTGTTTGCTCTGCCCTGCCTAAGGACCTGAGGGGCCTAGACCATGTTATTGCTCAGCCCTGTCCAACCACTGAGGTCACAGATTCTCATGCTCGATTGACTAATTCCCCAGTAGTGGGCAGTGCCCCAGTGACGTAGTGAGGTGGAGTGGCCTCCCACTGAACCAGAGAGGGAGGGATGACCATTAATCCACTATAAGGACAAGCTAAGAATACCAGGCCCTGAAGCAGAGTGAGGTGCCTGGAGACAATGTCCCCACTCCCTGCTGCTAAATGTCAGAGCTGAGGCCCTAGAATATCTCAGTGATAGTGGCATTCAAGTGTTGCTTCCGCTTCCAGGGACAAAGACTTGAGATATTCAGAAAAAGAGCCATTATAACAGGAAGCAGCTCTCTGACCCCTGTAATGTATCAGTCCTTCATCCCTGCCCTTCCCTTTGATCAGTGCTGCGAGGGGCACGGAGGAGGCATCACAGCCTCAGGAGAAGGAAGCTCCTTGTCAGTCTCTTTACCAGAAACTTTCCTCATTTTTCCATTTTGCAAACTGAAAAAACCCCGAGGAAATAAAATAATACATTGCATCTGTGGGGGCTGAGGGGAAGGGGCTGCAGCGAGTGACTGGCCTGGGAGAAACCGGGCAGCTCTCACTCCAGTTGTCTCCTCTGTCCTAGCTACAGCCCATAATGCCCACTCAATGGGATGTTCAGATGGTTCCTGGGTTAATGCTCCATTTTAATGCTCCCAAATAATTTTAACAAACTCAGTGCTGCCTGGTTAAAATGGGGAGGTGGGAGCATTTCAAGGCAGGTTCAGGGTCTAGCTCCTGTCTAAAGGCTTTGGGGAGAAGGATGAGGCGAGAGTTAGCAGAGGTTCCCCTTTATCACATACAAGGGCCAGGTCTCTCTCCCCTGTGCATTCTCTGAACAGATTACTTTGGGGAGTGAAGGCATATTTAAGCCTGACAGAAGCCTGTTGTGGATTTTACAAGCCTGTTCTGATAATGCTTAACAGCATATGTATAAGTAGAACTGTGTATGTGTAAAAAAATGCAGAGTAATCATGTCTGTGAGAATAAGAAAACATAAAGTAATTAAAAAGCTAGAAAAGATCAGTTTTAACTAACACTAAACCTGTACTGATGGGGTATGGGGTGAGGAATTAACATGGAAATGAGATTAATACACATATATATAAGAAAAGATACCAAAAAGTAATTAATAAGTTTGTGTAACAAAGGGACGTTGAAATTGTATTGTCCAGTGCTGGAGGTGATGATGATGAGATCATTCTAATGAACTTCTCACTTGTAAGTAATTGATCACAGCTTGCTGAGTGCTTTGCCTGAATAAATATTTGTTAGATCCATCTGCTTCGTAAATGAACCTCAATACAACATTCTGGTGAGCCAGCCAAGCACTCTGCAGATTGGGCTAACAGCCAATATCCCAGGAACCACAACCTACGGGTATTGATGGATGTGACAGAATGTATCTCTATGTCTACACCCTATACACTATTGTAATAATCTTTGTACAAAGTATGCATTGAGAGGTATCATTTGAAATCTCTTAATTTGCTGGTCATTGTCCTGATAAAATGTGTGTGGCAAAATTGTAAGTGAAGTTATAAGATTCCACCGTACGGTGTTCTTAACACATATTGCAAACTGAGGTTGGCAAACAGGCCTGTCTCAAACAAAGGAATGGTGCTTGGCTTAATTTACATTTTAAGCAGTAAACAGAGTCATCAAGCAGAAAGGGAAACAAAAGAAGCTCCAACAGGTAAGGAAAAAGCAGCAGGGAGCATCCTTCCCTATAAACTCTCTCTCTCCTAAATCTCATCTGCAAATGTTTTCCAAGAGGGGGACTGACACTATAAAATGAAGGGACAAACACCCAAGGCCCCCCACTCCTCCTTCCTCTCTACATCAATTGATTCACTACACCAGGAGGGAAAAAGGAAGTGGCCATTGAACTGGAGAAGGGTTCCTGACCTAAGAAGTTTGGTCAGCAAGACTGCTGAGAGCATGTGGTGAGAAATCTTTGCTTTAAATTTAGCATAAGTTAGGCATCAGTTGCATTTTATTTTTATTTTTTGTAACCATTTCTGATGTTCCTGCCTCATTATTTGGACTCATGTAAAACCTCTTTCTTTGTAGTTATTAAACTTCTCATATTGTTTTATCCAATCCAGTGCATTTAAATGGAAGTGTTTGGGAAACTCCTTTTGGGATAACAAGATGTGTGCATATTATTTCTATTGATGAAATGACAGACTTTAGATAAAAAGCAACAGAGGGTCCTGTGGCACCTTTAAGACTAACAGAAGTATTGGGAACATAAGCTTTCGTGGGTAAGAACCTCACTTCTTCAGATGCAAGAGACTTCTTACCCACGAAAGCTTATGTTCCCAATACTTCTGTTAGTCTTAAAGGTGCCACAGGACCCTCTGTTGCTTTTTACAGATCCAGACTAACACGGCTACCCCTCTGATACTTGAGACTTTAGATAAACTTCTATTGTCCAAGAGAGGGCTGGGCAAAACAGGGCATAGATTTCTGGGGGGAAATCTGAGATTGGGAGTAAGTTGAAATCACCCTGCAGTATAACCAAGGCTGGTAAGAGCCAAGGAGTGGCTGGCTGGCTGCAGCAAACACAGGCCTAGCTGGGAGTGATATGCATGTTGGAGGCCATTTGTGAGTAGTCCAGACTGGAAGCTACAGCAGCAAAGCAGTGTAAAGGGCACCCTAGGTTAGAGATCAGGGGTGACACAGGTATTCATTAGTCTGGACATAGCGCTGACTTCCCCTCTAGCCAGGGGGCGCTTGATCCTCCCCTCTGCCCCATGCTCTGCCCCCTCCAGCCCTTCCCCCAAACTCACATCCCTACTTGATCCCTTCCCCTAAGCGCCCTCTCCTGCCCAGCCTCTTCCCACCCTGCCTTTTCCCCACCTCTTTCTCCCCCTTCCTCCGAGTGCACCCCCATTCCGCTCCCCGGAGTCTCGTGACTGCCACAAAACAGTGTTTATGGTGGGCAGGAGGCGCTGGGAGGGAGGGGGAGTAGTTGAGGAGCGGGGATGCCAGCAGGCAAGAGGCACAGTTGGCGGGGGGGGGAGTTGGCTGCCAGTGGGTGCTAAGCACCCACCTATTTTACTCCCTTGGTGCTCCAGCCCCAGAGCACCCACAGAGTCAGCGCTTATGAATCTGGATTGTACTGTGGGTCTGTCAAAAGGGGTTTAAGGCATTTTTCAGGGACAATGAAGTTGCTGGGGAGATCTGCAGATAAGTATCCTGCCAGACATGGTGGGGGTCCCCTTAAGGAGGAAGACAGCCTCACAAGCCAGAATCCACTTGCACTGGTGACTAATCTGTTGGAAAGCAACTTTTTTTTGGCAACAAAAGGTTGCTAAGAAAAAGACAAAAGCCACAGTTGTTCAGAGTTTGATAGTAGCAGTCAGAGCTTTTGTGAAACAATGAAGCATTGAAGTGGGAATGTAGAAAATACAAAATGTCTGAACTCAAGAATGTGCAGGAGGGTGGAATGCAAGGTCACAGAGCTAGGGGCACAGTGTGTTACAAGGTCTGAGGCTTTGATTGAGAAGCCCCAGGAATGTGAGTCTGTTGTGGAGCAGAATGACATTCTGCAAACACAGCTAGAAGCAATACAATGGGAGAATACAGAAATGACAGGGCTTTTAATTAGACAGTGAAACGTTTGAAAGGAAAAAGCATTAATGTGTAGAGTGTGGTAGTGTCTAAAGAAGTTCCATTCCTTTATAGTCCACTTTATCCTTCCTTAACCCCTCTGGATTCTAAAGCCCCTACAGCACCTGTTCCTGTGAACCCTATAATCATGTCGACAGTCCAAAACAATCAGAGTGGTACATGTGCAGAAGTGAAAGTTAAAAACCTTTTACCAGAGGAGATATCAGCCAAAATGAAAGAAATAGATCCTTGTCTCAAAAAGCAGAGGTATGGAGGAAGTATTAAAGTGGTTTATGACAAGTAGGGAGCAGGTTGAATTTTGTGATCTGACTAGAGGGAATTGAGAGGGAATTTTGAAGAAGGAACTTGGCTCTGGGTTTGGCTGAATTCTCCACAGGGCTATAGAGGTCGGGACACTGGCAGTTCTTGTGTTCAGAGATTATCCAAACTTTATTAGGGTCTGACACAGCAATCACCATTGTCAGTACTGTTAAGCAGAAACCTAAGGAGCCCCATGGATAATATGAAGGGCAATTATTTTTGCTTAATCTCTAATAATATTGATATAGACTACCAAAAACTTGTAGATGGGCTACTTCCATAGATTAACAAGGCAGTTAAAATTATGTTTGATAGGGGTTGTACTAATGTTCAGACTTTGGGTGAAAAAGCAGAATGTGGTTTTTGCCATGCCCCCTTGAGGTAAGACTAGGGACCCATTGGAGGAGGCTAAAGCATTCAGGGTTGGTTGAAAGTGGCCTGCTAGAAACCCAATTCAGAGGGTAGTCCAGAGACCTCTGAATATTGGAGAGGGTACAGCTGAGGGAAAGGCGGTGGCCGTGAGTGTCCATGGCTCACTTTCTATGAAATACAGAGGCATCATGAGTAACTGGAAGAAGATGTGCAGAGGCTTAAGGAGCTGATTTTGGGGTCAAGGAGCTGTGCTCCAACTGGAACTGCTTCCTTCGTCCCCCACTTATCCAGGATTCTTACCTGCATTCCCTTAGATAAGTGGGGATGCCCTGCTGTGTCATGGGTTATAGAAGGCATTCACAAGCAAGCTTTGCTTGATAGTGGATGTCTGTCTCTTTAACATCTAGAAATCAGATGGGGGACGTCACACAACAAGACAACAGTGTATACTATGACTGGAGTGACAGGGCGAGGAGATACTCACTGGCGTAAACCCTTAGATGTCCCAGTAGGGAGCTTTTCTGTTACTCATGTCTTTCTGGCTGATGCTTCTTGGGAATTTTAGGAGCAGATTGGGGGTCATATTGTTAATCTTTGGCTATGGCATACCTCACAGGTTGAGAACATGTCTATACCAATAGCTTTCAGTGTTTACAATTCATTCTTTATACTGGAGGGAATATGTAACAGATGCTGAGGTTTTGGAGCTGTGCTTACCATTTGCCCAAGTTTTTGCAAAGTCTAAACATGAGTATGAGACCCTGGATGTAAGTATCAGGTTCAGAGAATGGATCCTAGAGAGGCAGTGGACTCAATGCATGTAGCTTCAGAGAACAATTTTTTAAAAAATTTTTTTGGAGAGGGGGTGTATGTAAAATATTTCATGAAATCAAGTTTGTTTTAGCAGCTTGATACAGCATATCAGATAGGGAAGAGCTGCCTTTTCTAGGCATTGGGATGCACTGTGCCTTTAAGAAAGAACACAGCTCTGGGACTCCTTCTGCTCTTCCTCCCCCCACCCTCCCATTTTTGCAGCCACAGATGGTTTGGCTTGGCCTCTGACACTATCTGACAGCACCTTAGCCCTGTTCTCAACCCAAGCTCCTACCCTGATTTTGCCCCTTCCTTGGCCTATCTCCTTCCTCTGCCTTCAGCTGTTTGACACTCCTGTGCAATGTGCATCCAGTTTCCGCCCTGCACAGACTGTTCCCCTCCCTCCCCCATGCACCCCAGAGCAGCAGGGAGTCCAGGGAGCATGTTATATGGGCGGAGTAGGGCAGCGGCTTCAGCAGATGTTACTGAGGCTGCTCAGAACCAGCACAGCGGCAAATTCTGACGGGCAGCAGCATTTGTGACAATTAGGTGTCCAGGGGCCCACAGCCCCACGAGCAGCCCCCCGCCCTGTGTCCAGGAGCTGGGCCCAGGCCCCAGCCTCCACTCCAGAGTGGGGCTGGGGGCAGCAGTGCAAGAGCAGCCTGAGCCTGAGCCCATGGGACGGGCCTGTCTGTACTGAGCACACACGTAGACAGGAAGACTCACAGGTAAAACACAGCCATCTGCAGACAATGGTCCTGGTTAATGGGAGTTATCAAGATTCCAAACCACCATTAATGGCCCACACTTTGCATAATTGCAATAGGCCCTCAGAGTTATATTTCATATTTCTAGTCCCAGATACAAGAGTGGTACAGTTATACAAATGGGATGATCACACTCAGTAGATTATAAGCTTTGTAATGATACCTTACAAGAGACCTTTTGCATGAAGCATATTCCAGTTACATTATATTCACTCATTAGCATATTTTTATAAAACCATATAGACTGCAACGTCACAATCCCCTGGTCCAGACACTACAGCAGAGAACACTCCCTCTCAAAGGCAGGGAGAGCGGACGTGAGGGCCTGGTTGTAATTGCCAGCTGTGGGAGGGAGCGTGCAGCAGTGGTTAGCGAAGGGGCCTGGAAATAAGGACTGCTGGGTCCCATCCATACTTCTGACACTCAGTGTGACCCTGAGCCAGTAGCTTCCCCTCCCCAGGCCTGGTTCTCATCAGTGGAGTTGGGGTCGCAGTCCCGACAGCCCAGGCGGGTTGGGAGGCTCCAGGAAGGTGTGTAAAGTGCTGGGATGTCAGGATCCTGGAGGCACTGTCACCCCTGCACTAGGGCAGTGTCCTGCACCCCCTGCTGCTGGCTGAGTTTCTCCGTCCCTTGGCAATAAGACAGATTCTTGTTTTCACAGCCAGGCGATCGCCTAGTGTCATCACCCTGCCTGCTGGCTGGGCAGGGTAACTCCTCAGGTCACCACCACCCTCTCCAGCCTGCCTTGGGCTTAGAGAGTGAGGAGAAGGACGAGGGACGACACTGAACATCCTCCATCCATCGCTCCATCACCTAGAGCAAGTGAGTGCCATTAGGGTTCCTTGGTGCCATTCCCTGTCTGTCTGGGGAGAGGCAGAAAAAGGGGGAGAGAATCTCTCCCAAAGGAGATTGGATTTGCAAATAGCCCCCAGGAGCCCCTCACTCTCAAACCAGGGAGGGGCTTCTCCAGAGCCGTCTCCAGTGTGTTTGGAAAGGTCCCAGTAATGGGGCTCCCAGCCCTTCCCTTGTGGGAGACTGTCCCCAGGCTGAGAGTCTCTGAGCTAGGCCAGACCCTGTGAGCTGCTGAGCATGGAAATCAATGGGGAAATTAGGGGGCCCTGGCCTTACTATGCCTAGGGTCTTTGAAGTGGGGAATGGTTTCCGAGGAGAAATCCGGACTCCTGGATTCTGTTCCTTCTCTAGCCTGGGCGGGAGGGAGGGGGTGTTGAGTGTGGCCTGGACTGGCAGGATGAAGCTGCTTGTCCAAAGTGACTGATAGTCTTTGTGACTGACCCCAGTTCTCGAAAAGGACGAGACTCCCCGGTTCTTGCAGCCCCAGGGATGACGAGGGGGAACATTGAGGGGGAGCAGATCATGCAATGAATTCCTGCCAGTGTGTGTAGCTTGCCCTCCCTGTACCCCTGTGGGGGGAGGAGGAGCTGCTCTGGCTGGGGCAGGGATGGGGAGGGACCAAACAGGCTGGTTAGTGAGAGGCTGCCTTGACCGCAGACTCACGCCTACTCCCCGCTGGGTTCCAGGATGGCCAGGCTCCTGAGGATGTTCAGGAAGAAGGCTCTGCAGGTGGCCCCAGAGCCTGAGGGAAGCAGCTGCCATCTTCTCCAGGAGCAGAGCAGCCCCTCCATCCCTGCTGGCGGGGAAGGAGCTCCCGGCCGGGCCAGGAGGTGGAAGTGTTTGTCACACACCAGCCGGGGTCTCCTCTCCACACAGGCACTGTCCCAGTTCCTGACCCTGCTTGTATAGGAGTTGTGGGTGATTTGGACAATGGGTGGGTCCCCACTATACCCCATTCAGGCCTAAGTCCTGCAGCTGGTGTGGCTGGGGCAGGGAGGTCCCTGGCTAACTGGCTCTCTCTCCCCTAACCCCACTCCTGGTGGGCACAGGACAAGGCCCAGCAGCTAGTGTTCCTGCACGCCATCCACCCCGGGTGTCTCGCTGCACAGCAGAGGGGGCAGGACACACTGGAGCTGCACTGCTCCAAGGCAGCTGTGGCGGAGAGGATTGTGGTGAGCGAGACACGGCACCCGGCAGCTGGAGGGTGGACAGAGACATAGGAGGGGAAGGGGTCTCCCTGGACTGGTTGGGGGATGGCTGGTGCTGGAGGGCAGCTGAGGGCAGGGATTGCTGGGGCTGAAGATTGGGGAGAAGAGATGGGAGAAATAGTGGGCAGGAATCAGAGGAGCGGGAGGCAGGTGGGGGGATCCTGCTGGCTGTGTGGGGTGTTGGCCGTGTAATCTCCTCATTGGGAAGTGTCAGTGAGGCCCGAATTTCACACACTCCTTTGTCTCCTTTGTGTCTCACAGGAGCTCATTGAGGAGCTTCCTCATGACTCTCCACCTGGCGCCGTCCTGGCCAACTCCCTGATTGCTGTGGCCAACCTCAGGTACCAAGACCCTCTTGCCCGGTTCCCCTAACCCCAGTGCTGCTCAGGCCCATGGCTGGGAGTCACTGCCCCTCCCACTCCCAGGGAGGCTCCTCTGGCAGAGGTGGCAGGAAGGTTCACTCCCACTCCTGGCTGCTCTGTTCTTTTCACTCCAGTCACATTGCAATGGCTTTGGGGAGAGGCTGACTCCCAGGATCAGATACAGGAGGGGCAGCAGGGTCCAGGGAACAGGCGCCATTCCTGCCCTGCCACTGTCTGTCTGGGAAACCTTGGCCTTATCATTCCCTGGCTCGGTGCCTCAGTTTCCATTCTCGCCAGCCTCTGCCTATTTTCCTGCAGTTTCACGTCCGTGTCAGTGCCAGTCCCAGCCCCACACTGCACAGTCTAATACCGGCTCCTCTCTCTTGTCAGCACCATGACACCTGCCCTGGAACCAGAACTGGAGACCCACCTCCTCCGAGCTGCCCTGCACGCAGTCTTCACCCTGGGCACACAGACGGACACCACCCAAGTCCAGGTAGATCAGCTAAATCATGGATTGAAGAGCCAGCTGTCACCCTGCCCGAATCCTTGCTAATTGCCTACAGTGGGATGTGAATGAGAGAGGCCAGGATACGTGTTTGGGGGTCTCACCAGTGCTTCCCTGAGACTCCTCTTCTCATCCTGTGGCAGGTGTAGCCCCAGTTTTCCTAACTCTGACCCATGACTCTCCCTTGCTTTGCAGGATCTGCAGAGGGTCATACCAGACCTTCTGGACGCCATGCTGGGGAACCTGCTGGCAAAGACCCCAGACACTGACAAGCTCCACTACATCTTGGAGGTGAGCCCAATGAGAAGGGTGGGGGCAATTTTACCTTAACTCTTAGATCCCCTGGGGATGGGGAGGGGCTCATTAGCACAACACATGCACCCACCCATCAATCCTGAGCTGCCTCCTTTCCCCACAGCACATTAACTACTGGATTGTGTCCAGGGTGTCGCGAGAGAGAGACAGAGTCATTAGGAGCAGCACAACCCTGCTCACATCCACCATCACCCTCCCTGAGTTCGACAGAAGTGGCCTCTGAGCCCAGCTTCCTGACTCCAGGCGTAGGCGGGCTGGCTCCAACGGCTGTAGGATCTGCTGCTGCAGGGGCTGCTGCAGGAGTGTTCCTCTTGGGGAGGCAGAGTCAAAGCAGAGAATAAGCCTGGCTTGAGTCAAGTTCTTCTTATCCTGGTTAAGTGGCAACTCTCGCTTTTAAGGGGACCATGCTCCAGATTTCTGCCTTCCTGTCATCCTGCAGCAGCTGGGGAAGCAAATCCTCATGGAGGGCCCTGCCCGCCTCCCTGTCTTCCAGGCTTCCTTGCAGGCAGAGAAAATTAAGGCTCCAGCTCTAGCTCCTATCCTCTAGCATCTCCTGCAGAGGGGCTGAGGGGAAGGAGAGTCCTGGCCCAGGCGGGGACTGGGAGCTGACAGGAAAATGCTGATGGAGTCCCCTTTCCCTCTCCCTTCCATTAGAACTCAGCCGAATTCCCCAGGATGGGTCACCACGTGGCACAGCTGGCTCTGTTCGTCGGTGACCCAGCCAAGGACATCAGCCGGCAGGACAGGGAGGGGGTTTACCGGCTCTACCAGCTGCTGCTGCACCAGAGGGGTAAGGAACCCAGCTGGGAAATGGCACCCGCTAGACGATTGAGACTGGGACCCCAGCCAATTTCTCTCAGACTGAGCC
Organism: Trachemys scripta elegans; assembly: GCF_013100865.1. Taxonomy (NCBI): domain Eukaryota; kingdom Metazoa; phylum Chordata; order Testudines; family Emydidae; genus Trachemys; species Trachemys scripta. The sequence continues at coordinate 139,333,408 of NC_048301.1, read as the reverse complement.
CAGCTGGAGGATGAGTCTCTCTCTATCTCTTTATGTGTTCTCCACCACCCCCGCAATTCTGTTGGGCCGGGCACACAGCGAGGACTCTGCCCACTGTGCAGCCACCAATGGGATTGGAAGGACACAAGCCCTGCAACCAGAATGACAAATGTGTGTGTCTCTCTCTTTCCCAGAGCTGACCATCCATGAAGCCAAAGACCTGTGGGTGTGCGACTGGCACCAGGACAGCAGGCTCCTGGGGTACAAAAACACAGCCAGGGTCGGGGAGGTAAGGACACTCTGCCAGGGCATGGCACAGCTCTGGCAGTGCGGGTGGCTGCCTCCTGGAGCCACTCGACGGAGATGCCGTTCTAGGCCAGGATTTGGAGCCTGGTTCTGGGCAATCTGCTGAAGCCTCACATCCGGTTGGTTTCAGGTCTTTGGCAAATTCTTCTTGGAGGGGCAGAGAAGATTCTTCCTCCGGACAGCAGTGCTCGCCATACACAGCCTCCTTCTACATGTCAGCCAGGCTGGGCTGCTCCTCACCTACTCCCTCCTGGGGCAAGCTCAGCAGCTGATGGGGGACAAGGTGAGCAGCTGCATTAGACTCAGGAGATTGGGGCAGGGCCCAGGCCTCCTTCCCATCATATGGCCATTCACTGGCTTGGCAGCAAGGCGACTGGTGGGGAATGAGAGTAAGAGCAGGTGCTCCTGGGAAGGGAGGTGAATTCACCTCCATGAGCAGGAGGGAGCCAGCTTCTCCCCAGAGCAGCTCCAGCCCAGCTCTATAGCAAGGCTAATTAATGACAAGCATTGCCTCATCACGGACTTCTGTTCTTGGGAAGGGCAGCAAAGTCCTCTAAGTGCCCTCTGCGAGCCTCTCCTGTCATCCGAGCCACCACCCAGAGTTGTTCCCATCATTGGCAGCCCGGGAGGCCAAGGACTGACGGGTGATGGCAACTGACCAGGCAGTTCTGAGGCACATGGGCGGGGGAACTTGTCCTGCTGCCGGCAGGGTTGGACCCGCTCTAGAGAGAACGGGAGGATTCAGTCAGCAGGGGCTGCTGATCTGCCCCATTCACCAGGGCTGCTATCCTGCGGCTTCAGCATTAGTGGCTGGGATGACTTGGGGAAAGGTCTCAACCTCCCCACATCCCACTTCACTGCTGCCAGAATCCCTCCTGCCTCCCCCCCCTCAGTGCCCCNCCTGGTGAATGGGGCAGATCAGCAGCCCCTGCTGACTGAATCCCTCCTGAATCCCTCCTGCCTCCCGCCCCCCCCCCCCGCTAGAGTCTCCTCCCTGCCCAACCTGGGTAGGAGTGGAAGAGAGGGATCTGAGAACTTGAGCTGTGGGTTGGTGGTGGAACAGCTGTCGGGGGCACTGAGGGGGAGGTGGCAGGAGCTCACCCTACAAGGAGAGGGGGTTGGCACTGGAGGTCACTAGAAAGGACAACAAGACTCCATTCTGGGGGTCAGGAGGGGGAATCCATCCCCCAGAGGTGGGCAGGTGCTGGGTGGAAATGCTGTTGGTTCCAGGTGCCCTTAATGCCCCCTGATTCCGGGGGGGTGTCTGAGTCTCTGACAGGTCCTCGTTCCTTTGCAGCAGGAGGACGTCACGGCCAACATCATGCAACAACTTCACATTATCCAGCACTTGCGCCAGGTGCCTGAGGCGCTGCAGGGGCTCTGCCTCTGAGGCCACCAGCAACTCCCGCTCCCTGTAAACGAGGAGTGTAGTGAGGCTGAGTGGCCTCCCTCTGAGCAGGAGAGCAAGGGCCCCCCACATGCCCCTTGAAGGGCGGAGCCTATATCGCCCCGCCCCCCTCGCCTGTAGGACTGTTTTTTGCCTGGCAACCAGGGCTTCTAGGAGAGTGTGTTGAGACTGAGTGGCCTCCATCCAAGCGGGAGAGCGAGGGACCCCCTACATGCCCCATTGGAGGGCGGAGCCTATATTGCCCCGCCCCCCTCTCCGTAAGGACCGGGGTGTGGCCGGAAGTATAAAAGGCCAGCCCTGCAGCACAGTTGGGGGAGAGCCTGCAATAGAGGAGGACGCTCGGCCTGTTCTCCAGAGGCCCCGAGAGGAACCTGCTCCTGGCTGTTCCCAATCCCCAGGCGTGGACGAGGACTGGCCCAGAGTATCCGCTGCGGTTTACCCCGAGGAGCCAGAAGAGGCCTGGAGGCCGCAGGTACCAAACCCCGGGTAGGCAGGAAGTAGCCCAGGGGCAGCCCCGGAGCAGCTGGCTGCAGAACCCAGTGTGGCTCAGTCGGTGTGTTGCAGCTGGATCCCTGCCAATGCAGGGGCAGCCAATCCTGCCCCTGCCAGGGCCCTGGGCTGGGACGAAGTGGAGTAGGGTGGGCCCGTGTCCCCCTGCCACCCCATCCCGGGTGGCTGACCCCCTACACGGCGCAAGGAGGCTCTAGCCCAGGACAGGAGCTCCCTTATCACTCACCTGGAGGACTGTTTGTTTGCTGGCTGCCTGAGCCCTACTCAGGCTAGAGCCAGCCCTGTCAAGACTGTTTGTTTGTGGGCTGCTTGGGTCCCACCCAGGCCGGAGCCACTCCTGATAGACTGTATTGAGGGGCTGACCAGTTGAGGGACCCTAGCCCAGGTCGCAGCCTGGTAGCTTCAGCTGATCCCCCAGCCCTATTGTGGGCCCCCGGCTACCCTGCAGACTCTAGTCCGGACCAGACTGGGCCAGCCGGAGTGGCCTCCCTCTGAGCGGGAGAGCAAGGGACCTCTACAGGGAGCTAGTGGAAGGGGAAATGGAGCCCTCTGGAACTCACAGAAACTCTCTCTCCCCTCTCTGTGGAGCAGGGTCCTTCCCTCTGCCCCCCAAATTCCTTCATCTGGGGCAGGAGCTCTTTCCCTCACACCCACCCCCCTCCCCCCTTTCCTTGATCTACCCCATCCCATTCCCCTGTGCCCAGGCAGAGCTCTCCCTGCCCCATATGGTGCAGAAAGGCCCTTGTGTCAGGGCCACAGCTCCAGCCCCACTGAAGCTCGGAAAGCTCCACTTTTGAGGAGGTGGGGGTGGGACAGAGGCTCAGGGATAGCTTCACCTCCTGCCCTTTATTCTCCCCTTGGCCCTTCTATGGGGTCTCTGGGTGTGACAGGAATAGGAGCCTCCTTCTCAGCTGTGTTCCAGGCCCTGGGATCTGGCACAGCTTCCCAGATGGGTGCATCTTGTAACGGAGCCACGTCAGGGAGCAGTGGGGACAGGTCACCTCGTCCCATCCAAGCAAGCAACGCTGGCTCTCAAAGAGGCTTAGAGGGAAGACCCCCAGTCCCTCATGGAGGTAAGAGCCATTTACTCCTTGGGGCCTGTGGGTCTCTTGGGGAAGAAATGGCATCCCCGATGCATAGCCTGGCTGGGAGCTTCCCCTGTCCCTGGCTCCCAGCTCTGGGACAGAGACGTCTCCATCGTCGTACTGTTGCCAGCACAGAGTGCCCGAGGACAGCAACAGTGGGGTCCGTTGCCCGGTGTGCGTCACACCAATAAACACACCAGGGTGGAGAAGCAATCAAAGTTTATTTGAGATCTCAAAGTGGTGCAAGCAGACAGGCACGTCTCAAATCAAGCACACCAACATAAGCAGCCATTGTCTTTTATACAGTTTGTAACTAAGCCTTTCCCTTCTTCCCCCGTCCTTTCTCACCCCCCCTCCTCCATTCCCACCTCTCCCCCTTTCTCCCTCTGGTTACATTACACGACCTTGGCTGTGCAGCTTGTTCTCACTGTTTCTTTCTGCAAGTAATCTTGTCCTTTAGCTAGAAGCATGTAGGTTTCCCTTATCACTATTGCTTCCCAGGTGCTGGCCAGTGAGGTTGGTAAAGTTTAACATGCAGGGGCTTTGATTCACTTAGGCCTAGAGCGGGGGGGCTTCATTGACTCTCGGGTCTTCCAACCCCCGGAGTTACCTAGGGTGATGCCTAGTGACACCAACAGTACCACCCTGGTTTTGTTCCTAGGAAGGGGCTCCCCAGAGACGTCCTCGAATCTGGACTCATGAGAGCGTTTCTGGTAGGAGGCTCCAGCCCCTCGGGCATGAAGAGAGCATCAGGTAGTCTCGATCACATGGCATCTCCGGTCTCCAGCTCCACTTCCCGCAGCAGGGCAAATGAACCCATCAGCTCCCAGAATCCCAACTCTTTGACTTCCTTCCTCTCAGCAGTGAGGTTTCTCCAGCCCCCTCACCACACCTGTCAGCCCCTGAATGATGAAGGGCCTGAATGTCAGAGTTACCAGAACAAGCAAACTCCAGTTCCAGGCAGTGGGGCCTGTGTATACTCAGCCCCCTGGAAACTGGGTCTGAAATGGGGAGCAAGGACCCCAGGCCAATAACAGCAGGAGTGGGCAGAGCAGGCATGTAACAGAGTGCTTTCCCCTGGGCTGCACAGCCTGGGGCCTAGCCAAGCTGATTATAGAATGAGCCCTAACTGAGAGGCAAAAGGGATGAGAGGCCTGTGGGTGCAGGCTGTACAAGCACGCAGCCGGTGACAGCGATGAGATGGCGAGGGATGAAGCTTGGACAAGAATAGTACTTGCCCCTCGTGTGGGCCAGTTTCTAAGGAGGAGCGTATATGACAGGGGGGCTTGGCCTGTGGGCAATAAAGCCGGGAGCTAGGTCAAATGGATTACAGAGTGAGCTCCACCTGAGGGGAAAGCCAGGGAAAACCGCAGCAAAGGTACAGGAGCAGGCCTAGCTGTTCGGTACAGGGCCTTGGGGCAGAACTTAGAATCCAGGGTAGGACTGGTTCTCCCATGGTCTCTAAAGAAGGGGACATACAAGGCCATAGAAAGGGCTACCAAGGTCAGCAAGGGCAAGCCAAGCCAAAGTCAGGCTAAGGAAAATCCCAAAGGGACGGAGGACCTTGTTTCGGTTAAAGACATTTTTGGACTTTTCGTTTGGGATGATCGCGACCCAGGAAGGAGCAGGAAAGTTGTGACACCATGCCTTGCCAGGAAGGGGCACCTTTCGCTTTCACAGACCTTGGGAGGCAGGCCAGTCCTCGCCCACAGACAACCTGCCAACCTTAAGCATATTCTCACCAGCAACCACACACTGCACCATAACAACTCTAACTCAGGAACCAATCCATGCAACAAACCTCGATGCCAACTCTGCCCACATATCCACACCAGCAACACCATCACAGGACCTAACCAGATCAGCTACAACATCACCAGTTCATTCACCTGTACGTCCACCAATGTTATATATGCCATCATGTGCCAGCAATGCCCCTCTGTTATGTACATTGGCCAAACTGGACAGTCACTACGTAAAAGGATAAATGGACACAAGTCAGATATCAGGAATGGCAATATACAAAAACCTGTAGAAGAACACTTCAACCTCCCTGGCCACACAATAACAGATGTAAAGGTAGCCATCTTAAAGCAAAAAAACTTCAGGACCAGACTCCAAAGAGAAACTGCTGAGCTTCAGTTCATATGCAAATTGGACACCATCAGCTCAGGATTAAACAAAGACTGTGAATGGCTATCCAACTACAGAAGCAGTTTCTCCTCCCTTGGTGTTCACACCTCAACTGCTAGCAGAGGACCTCACCCTCCCTGATTGAACTAACCTCGTTATCTCCAGACTGATTCTTGCCTGCATATTTATACCTGCCCCTGGAAATTTCCATTACATGCATCCGACGAAGTGGGCATTCACCCACAAAAGCTTATGCTCCAATACATTTGTTAGTCTTAAAGGTGCCACAGAACTCTCTGTTGCTTTAACAGGGCTCCCATAGCATTTGAGGACATTCTCCCATGAGGACCAACTTCCTGGGATTAGAGAGGAGGGGGATAAGAGACTTCTGAAAGAGTGAGGTGGGATTTCCAGCCTTAAAATCTCCAATGAGGAGAAGATGAACAAACAGCTCCATTCCCAATTCTCATTGATATAATCATGGGTAACAGGTAATTTACATAAGGACCAGAAAACTAACTTTGATGGCTATCTATGTATCTATTCTATTTATTTATAATTTGCTCATCCCCAAAGGGAGTGGGAGGCTTGCCAGACACCTGGCAAGACACAACAAAGCACGCTAAACCATGGTAGGCCAGAATCTCAGCGCAGGAGCTCTGGGAAGTTTTTCTGATCTCTAGCTCTTCCCATCTCTCTCATGTCTGAGCAGTTCTGAGGAATTCATTATGACTCCTCAGGGAACAGGCTTTCAGGCCCTAAGCCTTCTCTCGGGGTGCTCCTCATTGTGGTCCCAGAGCTCTGCAAATCAGGTTTGTTCAGGAAGACCTATTTTCCATGAAACCATGGTGACTGTCATTGATTCTACTTCCATCCTTGCTTCGTTGTTTATTGAATCCCCTACCAACTTTTATACTATTTTGCTTGGGACTGATATCAGGTTAACCAGCATATAATTTTCCAGGTCATCCCATTTGTAATTTTAAAATATTGGTACATTAGCTCTCTTCCTCTCTGCTGTAATTTCCCCACCATTTCAAGATTTATCAATAATTAACATCAGCGGTTCAGAGAATGCCTCAGACAACTCTTTTAGAACTCTTGGCTGAAAGCTGGTTATTTAAAATGTTTATCACTATAAGATATTGTTTAAGTCCTCCTTAGTTATCATGTGTCCTAAAGATGAACAGTTCCATACCCCATTACTCCCAGCCTGAGACAGCAGTGCCTCCTATTTCCCCTCCCACACCCAGCCCTGGGCACTCCCTTCACAGCTGCCCCTTCAGAATCCCCCATAACTATTCTGTCATATCCTGTAGTCATCATATTACCCATTTCCTGGTGGGGGCCAGGGCTCTTCTTTGGGGACACAGGGCAGCTTGTATTGGGATCTTGGGTCTTCATCCCATCACATCCCACCTTCTCCTAGGATACCAGGGGAAAGAATTGTGCCCAGGCCTGGAAGGTGTCCAGTCTGAGGAAAAAACTTACTGAAGCATCTCTGAGGGTGAGATTATCTGTATTCAGTTCGATTAGACATAGATTTGCACATTTTATTTTATTTTGCTTGGTGACTTACTTTGTTCTGTCTGTTACTACTTGGAACCACTTAAATCCTACTTTCTGTATTTAATAAAATCACTTTTTACTTATGAATTAACTCAGAGTATCTGTTAATACCTGGGTGGGCAAACAACTGTGCATATCTCTCTATCAGTGTTCTAGAGGGCGAACAATTTATGAGTTTACCCTGCATAAGCTTTATACAGGGTAAAACGGATTTATTTGGGTTTAGACCCCATTGGGAGTTGGGCATCTGAGTGTTCAAGACAGGAACACTTCTGTTAGCTGCTTTCAGGTAAACCTGGAGGTTTGGGCAGGAGCGCTGCCAGCTTTTTGCCGCCCTAGACGGCGGAAGGTCCCGCCCCAGAAATGCCGCCCCCGACAGAGGCGGTGGAAGGTCCCACCCCCGAAATACTGCTGACGACTGGGGTGGCAGAAGATCCAGCCGCCGCAGTCACCGCCCCCCAAAGGTTAGTGCCCTAGGCAACCGCCTAGGTCGCCTAATGGGTTGCGCCGGCCCTGGGTTTGGGGCATGTAATTCAGACCCTGGGTCTGTGTTGGAGCAGACGGGAGTGTCTGGCTCAGCAAGACAGGGTGCTGGAGTCCTAAGCTGGCAGGGAAAGCAGAGGGATAGAAGTAATCTTGGCACATCGGGTGGCAGCTCCCAAGGGGGTTTCTGTGATCCAACCCATCCCAGTGGCATAGTTGAGCAGGATCTGTGCACAGCTGATTGCTTTGAGATACTGATCGTGATTTTAAGTGAGTGTTAAGTGTGGTGGCTGGAGAACAGACAAAGTGGTTACTGGGCTGTTATTTTCTGTTTGCTTATTTCGGGTAAGGGAAGTAGGGACAGAAAAGGAAGCAAAATAAGTAAGAAGGAAGATTAGAAGAAACTAAAACTGCACAGGGTGCAAATTGCCCAGAAAGGCTGAACACTGGGCACTGTGAAAGTCTGTGTTAACTAAGAAGCCCCTGAGCTGAGTGCATCCCAGTTTCAGTGAACTGCAGATGGGTGTGGCCCAACCTCTGTGTCTGTGCTGAAGCTGACTGGAGTGTCTAACTTAGCAAGGCAGGAGTGAAGGGGTACCTGTTCTGGCAGGAGGGGTTCTCTGTGGTATCCCAGCTCATCGAGTGATGGTCTCAAGGGAAGACAAATGGAAATTGATGGGCAATTTGCCTAGGAAAAGGCTGCCCACCAGCAAACCCTGGACTTAAAAGACAAAGTGATTAAGACTCAGAAACATGAACTGGCTGTAATGGAGTGGAAGAGGTGCACAGAGACATGTATCCTGGAGCTGGAAGTTGGGGTCCTGGTGACTGCTGCGGTGGGAACGAACTCCAAGGACTCTAGCTGGAAGCAAACCTAACCTGAGTGAAGGGCGGGATTTTGCTGGCCAGCAAAAGGTCTGTCATAGCTGGTAGCTGTGAGCCTACAGCTGGATCAGGGTCTTTCCCTTTTGGGGGACACAGGAGTGTCTGCCCCACAGGGGAGCCCAAAAACAAATTTTAGATATACTGCCTCCGCCATGGTCAGTGTCCAAGTCTCTGGCAGTAAGTGCAGAAAGAGGGTGTGACGTTGTGCAGTCTATATGGTTTTATAAAAATATGGTAATGAGTGAATATAATGTAACTGGAATATGCTTCATGTAAAAGGTCTCTTGTAAAGTATCATTACAAAGCTTATAATCTACTGAGTGTGACCATCCTATTTGTATAAATGTACCACCCTTGTATTTGGGACTAGAAATAGGAAATATAATGGAGGGCTTATTGTAATTATGCAAAGTGTGGGCCATTAATGGTGGTTTGGAATCTTAAAGGCTCCCATCAATCAGGACAATTGACTGGGGCTCTGTTTTCAAGCAAGCCCTCCTGTGAGTCAGGCTGGGAGGAATGAAGGCTTGGGGGTCTTACAGTGACATGTGATCATGTCACAAGAACTGGAATCCATCTTTAACCTGGTGCTTTTCCAGTGAGGGGGGAGTGGAAACCCAGAGAGAGACAAAGGATTCCCGCCT
>NC_048301.1:139255996-139259612 GCF_013100865.1 Trachemys scripta elegans | reverse complement strand
GGAGCACTTCAGGCTGAAGAGAAGGAAAGAACAGGACAGCAAGAGTGGAGCTGGACTTACAGCCAAGGAGAGGAAAAGTTGATTCTTCTCTGAAGTGACACAGTATATAGGAAAGTCAACTCTTGTTCTTGTTCATAACAATGCACTTGGTACTAACTGCAGAGTGTGTACAAGCTCACAAAGGTTAAAGAGCAACAGAGAGTTCTGTGGCACCTTTAAGACTAACAGATGTATTGGAGCATAAGCTTTCGTGGGTGAATGCCCACTTCGTCGGATGCATGTAATGGAAATTTCCAGGGGCAGGTATAAATATGCAGGCAAGAACCAGTCTGGAGATAACGAGGTTAGTTCAATCAGGGAGGGTGAGGTCCTCTGCTAGCAGTTGAAATGTGAACACCACGGGAGGAGAAACTGCTTCTGTAGTTGGATAGCCATTCACAGTCTTTGTTTAATCCTGAGCTGATGGTGTCAAATTTGCACATAGTTAGTGTATGGTCTTCATTTTCCGAGTGCTCAGCTTTAGAGAGCTGGGTCTGATTTACAGAAGTGCTGAGTACTCACAGCCGCAACTAAGGTCAATGGGAGCTGGGCTTGAATATATAAAGTGCTATAAAAATGCTCATTGCTCTGAAAAATCTGGCCCTAGGCATCTCCAATTGGGCACCCAACATTTCTGGCACTGTTAACAATTTTGGCTTTCATTTTGGTGTAAAATAGGGGAAAAAATGATTCCTTACACTCACAGAGGGTTTGTGAAGATATAAATGTATTAATGTCTGTAAAAAAGTAAAAGGACAACATCATAAACAAACTAGGTAAATACAACCTAGATGGAGTTATTATAAGGTGGGTGCATAACTGGTTGGATAACCATTTCCAGAGAGTAGTTATCAATGGTTCACAGTCATGCTGGAAGGGCATAATGAGTGGGGTCCCCCAGGGATCGGTTCTGGGTCTGGTTCTTTTCAATGTCTTCATCAATGATTTAGATGATGGCACAGAAAGTACACTTATAAAGTTTGAGGACGATACCAAGCTGGAAAGAGTCGCAAGTGTTTTGGAGAATAGGATTAAAATTCATGTCATGTTAAACTGTCTTGGAATAAGAGGGAAGGTCCTCTCATGGATCAGTAATTGGTTAATAGGAAACACTGGTCAGTTTTCAGAATGGAGAGAGGTAACCATGGTGTCCCCCAGCGGTCTGTTCTGGGACCAGTACTATTCAACATATTCATAAAAGATCTAGAAAAAGGAGCAAACGATGAGGTGGCAAAATTTGCAGATGATAAAAAAACTACTCAAGATAGGTAAGTCCAAAGCAGGCTGCAAAGTGTTACAAAGGGATCTTACAAAACTGGGTTAGTGGGCAACAAAATGGTAGATGAAATTCAATGTTGATAAATGCAAAGTAATGCATATTGGAAAACATAATTCCAACTATACATATAAAATGATGAGGTCTAAATTATCTGTTACCACTCAAGAAAGAGATCTTGGAGTCCTTGTGGATAGTTCTCTGAAAACATCCACTCAATGTGCAGCGACAGTCAAAAAAGCAAACAGACTGTTGGGAATCATTAAGAAAGGGATAGATAATAAGACTTAAAATATCATATTGCCTCTATATAAATCCATGGTACACCCACATCTTGAATACTGTGTGCAGATGTGGTCACCCCATCTCAAAAAAGACATATTTGACTTGGAAAAGATTCAGAAAAGGGCAACAAAAATTATTAGGGGCATGGAACAGCTGTCGTATGAGGAGAGATTAATAAGAGTGGGATTTTTCAGCTTGGAAAAGAGACGACGAAGGGGGGATATGATAGAGGTCTATAAAATATGACTGGTGTGGAGAAAATAAAGAAGGAAGTGTTAGTTACTCCTCATAACACAAGAACTAGGGGTCACCAAATGAAATGAATAGGCAGCAAAAGGAAGTATTGCTTTACACAATGCACAGTGAACCCATGGAACTCTTTGCTAGAGGATGTTGTGAAGGCCAAGACAATAACAGGGTTCAAAAAAGAACTAGATAAATTCATGGAGGACAGGTCCATCAATGGCTATTAGCCAGGATGGGCAGGGACGGTGTCCTCTGTTTGCCAGAAGCTGGGTATAGGCGACAGAGAGTGGATCACTTGATGATTACCTGTTCTGTTTACTCCCTCTGAGGCACTTGGAATTGGCCACTGTCAGAAGACAGGATAATGAGCTAGATGGACCTTTGGTCTGACCCAGTATGGCTGTTCTTACGTTCAAAATGATCAGGAGAAATGGTTGGAAGTAAATACGATGAAATTCAATAAGGACGAAGGCAAGTTTAGGAAGGAACAATCAGTTGCACACACAAAAAATGGGAAATGACTGCCTAGGAACAAGTACAGTGGAAAAGGATCTGGGAATCATAGTGGATCACATGCTAAATATGAATCAATAGAGTAACACTGTAAAAAAAAAAAAAAAGCAATCATTCTGGGATGTATTAGCAGGAGTGTTGTAAGCAAGACAAGAGAAGTAATTTTTCCACTCTACTCCATGCTGATTAGTACTCATCTGGAGTATTGTGTCCAGTTCAGAGCACCACATTTCAGGAAGGATGTGAACAAATTGAAGAGAGTCCAGAGAAGAGCAACAAAAATGATAAAGGTTTAGAAAACCTGACCTATGAGGGAAGATTAAAAAAGATCATAAAAAGCCCAGGAGGATCAATAATTGTGGGAGCAGAGCAGGGGGTGGATGGTGTGCAGTAAATCAGGCTTGGGGCCACACACTGAACGATGAGGATATTAGTGACTGGGGCGGCAAGCCGTGGGGGGTGGCCTGCCGGTCACCGTGAGGGCAGCAGTCAGACTGCATTCAGCGGCATGCCTGCAGGAGGTCCGCCGGTCCTGCGGCAATTTGGCGGCGGGTACACCGAAGGCGTGGGACCGGTGGACCTTCTGCAGGCATGCCACTGAAGGCTGCCTCACTGCCGTGCTTGGGGCGGCAAAATACATAGAGCCGCCCCTGATTATTGAGCAGCTACCCACAATTCAGTGAGCACTGTCCATCCTGTGCTCTAAATAAGGCAGGGGTCCTGTGGAAAAAATATTATGTGATTATGTAATTAAAGACTGTAATCATAATGCATACACACAAAGGAACTGAAATAAGTGCATCGACAACCTTAGTTCTGGTGTTTCCTAACTTTGGAGTGTTTGACTTTGCAATTTTAACATTCTTTTAACATAGGTTTTTTGGATGTAATGTAGAAAGACTTAGAACCTGACATACACAGCAGCCAAGATCAGTGCCCCATTGTGCCAGGCCATGGGTGGCAGGTTTGTAGAAATTTTGGTGGTGCCCAGAACCTGTCCCCCCCCAAACTCCTCCCCCCACCTGCCTAAGGCTCTGGGAGGGAGTTTGGGTGGAGGGAGGAGGTCTGGGCTGCAGGCCCTGGGCGGGGATTAGGGTGCAGGAGGGGTGCAGGCTCTGGGATGGAGTTTGAGTGGAGGAGGGGGTCTGGGGTGCAGGCTCTGGGATGGAGTTTGGGTGCTGGGTGCAGGCTTGGGGCTGGTGCAGGGGATGGGGGTGCAGGCTCTGGGATGGAGTTTGGGTGCTGGGTGCAGGCTTG
>NC_048301.1:139144468-139255911 GCF_013100865.1 Trachemys scripta elegans | reverse complement strand
TCTGGGATGGAGTTTGGGTGTAGGCTCTGGGATGGGGAAAGGGGTTGGGGTGCAGGAGGGGGTGAGAGGTGCAGGCTCTGGGAGGGGGTGCAGAGGGAGGGGATGCAGGCTCTGGTAGGGAGTGCAGGGGTGAGGGCTGTGGGGCTGAGGATGAGGGGTTTGGAGTGTGGGAGGGGGCTCAGGGCTAGGGCAGAGGGTTGTGGGGCTGAGGATGAGGGATCCATGATGCAGGAGGGGGCTCAGGGCTGGGGCAGAGGATTAGGATGCGGGGGGATGAGGGCTCTGGATGGGGTTATGGGGTTTGGGGCATTGGAGAGGCTCAGGGCTAGGGCGGAAGGGCAGGGTAAGGGCAGCCTACCCTGCCATTAGTGGATGGGGGCACTAGGACCCTGCGGCAGCAGTTGATGTCCTGGGGGAGGTGAGCGGGGGCAGCAAGTGTGAGCTAGGGGACACTCGGTGGAGGCACATGGGGGCGGCAGACGGGGCTGGGGGAGAGACCTGGCCCCAAACATTGGTGGAGCAGGGCCCCCGGGCCCTGAATATTGCTGGAGCCCGGGCACCACGAGTGTATATAACTCGCCGCCCCTGTGCCAGGCACTGCACAAACACACGGTGATTGAAATTGGTGCCCCGTTGTGCTGGGCATTGCACAGAAACCCAGTGACCGAGATCAGCACCTCCTTGTGCCGGGTGTTGTACAGACATCCTGTGAAAGAATATCCCGTTCCTGAAGAGCAGACACATTAAACAGACCTGATAGATAAAGAATGGGAAGGGAAACAGAGGCACAGAGAGAGGAAATGAGGAACTCGGTTACAGAGCTAGAAACAGAAGCCAGGTGCCCCGGATCTCTGTCTAGCACCGTTACCCACCAAGCCCCTCTGCCCAATTGCCCCTTCTGCTCCTCTTCTTTTTAGAGAAGTCACTCAGTCTCTGTGCCTGAGATCTCCATTATGTGGTTTAGATTAGGCAGGTCAGATTAGATAATCCAGTGATCACTCCTGGTTTTAGAATCCACACATCTGTAAAATGGGAGCAATATGTTCTTTCTCCCACCCTTTGCCTCTCTAGTCTATTTAGTTTACAAACACTTCAACACAGGGACTGTCTCTCCCTGAATGTCTGTGCAGCGCCTGCTGGCACAATGATCTCAGTCACTGTGTGTCTGTGCAGCATCCCCCAATTAGCGCAGACCATGTGGATTTGAGGTTAAATGTCTCCGTGCCTGACTGGTACTGTGGCATTACAGTGATGGGCTAGTCTAGTCTAGTCTATTTCTATTCCAGGGCGGTTCTTATAGTATGTTCATCGCTGTATTACAGTATCTGTGTGAGGGGATGGTCTGTCAGGCTTCCTCACAAGAGGCTGCAGCTGTTGCAGGGGGGAGGCTAAAAAACTGAGTTGGGAGTGCTGGAAATTCAATAGTCCCTCATGATCCAATCCCAATTAGGGGCTGGCCGTCAAGGCAGGGGAGGGATTCGTCCGGACTGACAGCGAGCCCAGCCAGTCCTGGTTTTGCAGAGGTGGGATTAACCCTTCTCCAGGATCGTTGTCACTTCCTAGGTAGGACCAGCCCCTCAGCATCGGCTAGGGCTCCCCCACTCAGGGACACCCCCTCCCAGTGTCCCAGCGCCCCAGCATAGGGGAAGCCCGGGCACGGGGGAGGGGGATTCAGCAGTTGCTGGATACCCAGAGAGAACAGGGCAGACGGAGGCGCTGGATCGGAAGAACAGGAGCCCCCAGCCCCAGGTATGTCCCCACTGCAGGAGCCATAAGGGAGAAGGGCTGATGCCCCCTGCCCTGCTCTATAGGGACTCCTCGGTCACCCCGATGCTCAGGGGGACATGCCCATTCAGGACATATCCCCCAGGTGGGGGCTTTTCTCTTTGCAGCTCCCTCTGGGGGGAGGGGAGGGTCAGGGAGGGACCTGTCTGTGCTGATTGGAGGCAGGGCGCGGGGGCATGGGCAGGGGGGTCAGAGAGGGACCTGTCTGTGCTGATTGGAGGCGGGGGCATGGGCAAGGGGGTCAGGGAGGGACCTGTCTGTACTAAGTGGGGGAGTGAGCTGGGGGTACAAGTCGTGGGTCTTGCCCTCACTACATTTACTGTGGGGGGGGGGGGGGGGCTCTAGTAGTGGCCCTTCTAGTTAGGTCACCAAACACTTTCCCTTACAAAATAATTCTTGCCACTTTTTCTTTGAGACGCTCCCATTCCCCTGCTCTCTGCAGCAGGCTGGAGAAGCGCCTCGTCTTTGTCCCGTGAAATTCCGCTCAGGTCTGGCTGAGGTATAAACTGCTAAAAATGGCCATTTCCCTTCCCTTGATTTTGTTCCTCAGGAAAACGTCAGCAGCTTGCCGAAATAATAGCTGAACACAAACATTATAAGGCTGGACTCGCGATCACCCAACAGCAGCTGGTCCTGTACTGGGAATGTCTGTATTCAAATAAAAATATTTGGAAATTCCATACGAAAATCTCCGTTAAAAGAACATTATTTAGGTAGCAAAGTCAAGCAGCACTCATAAGTTAGGAAATGACAGATTCACAGTTACCTGCTTTATTCATCTGCATTCATTTAATTAGATAGTTACATACTATTTTTTTCCACAGGACACTCTCAGGACACCGGATGGATGCACGAGTGGGCAGAGTTAATGTTGAGTGGGCAGATCTTGGAATTTCCTAACATTCAAGTGGTTGGCGTTGCAACCTAAATAACGTACTTTTCATGTAGCGTTTCATATGGATCTTTTGCTGCAGGCCGTGCAGGAGGAGGCTGGATGCTCCCGACAGGTCCCATGCATGTTTACTGAGATTGGCGTCTGAGAGTGCAGCCGCTCCTGAGACCGACCATGGCCACAGAACTACGTGCAAGTGCAGATTTGGGTCTCCAGTTACAGGTGCCTTTAGAGCAGGGGGTGCAGCCCCCAGTAAAAAGGGAGGAACAAGATCCACCAGGCCCCGAGCCAGGGCAGGGAGTGGAGCAGGGAGAGAACCTTCCCTTTGTTGTCTGTTCTGGGACCATCGGGGAATTACTGAGATGGGCGGCTCCGCAACAGTCCAGGCTTCAGAGGCAGGACGAGCCGCCCCAGCGCTGGGAAGTCCAGTGGCAGGAGGTGCTGCAGGCCCTATGGACCCCTCCTGAAGTTGTGCCGGCCCCGGTGACGCTACAGCTGCCTGAGCTGGCACCAGGGGACGATATTGAGGCCTATCTGGCCAACTTCGAGCATGTGGCTAATGCCTGCCAGTGGCCGAGAGGAGAGTGGGTAACGCGACTCGTGCCGGCACTCAGCGGAAAAGCCCGACAGGCCTACAGCAGCCTGGAGGCTAGAGACAGCAGAGACTATGGGAAGGTGAAAGCTGCCATCCTGCAAGGGGAGGACACCCGCCTGGAGATGCGGCGTCGGTGCTTCAGGCAATTCCGCTACCAGGAGGCCGAGGGGCCCCGGGAGGCTTACAGCCGCCTCCAGGAGCTCTGCCATCGCTGGCTGGAGCCGCAGAGCCGCACCAAGGAGCAGATCCTGGAGCTGCTGATCCTGGAGCAGTTCCTGACCATCCTGCCAGAGGAAATGCAGAGCTGGGTCTGGGAACGTGGCCCAGAGAACTGCGCCCAAGCGGTGGCCCTGGCAGAGGGGTTCCAACTGGGGCAGCCAGAGGCTGGATTATGGGAGCAGCAGGTAAGAATATTTTAACTTGATAATCCCAGTGGAGACTGGTGGGAAGGGAAGAAGATGCCAAATATATAGATAGGCTCCAGATGAGACTGGATGGTCACAGACCAGATTACTGTGCCGTAAACTCAGCATCCAGTCCTCCTCCCTAGAGCAAGCAGAGAGCAAAGGCTGTTCCTGTTAGGCGGGGAGTGGTGGCTGGATGTAGGAGCCGGTACTGAAGGGAATCAGGGCTGCAAAACTCTCTTTGGTTCACGATCAGAGCTAGAGGAAGAAAGGGATCAGGATACCTTTGAAAGGAGAAGAATAAGAAGGGATATCATAGAGGCATTGAACTGGGATCTTTTATTCGCCCTGTCTCCTATTACATGAATAAGGGGATGGCAAGCCACTAGGCATAAAGCAAAATGTAAAACTTCAAGTCCGTTTCCACCCAACACCATATGTCATTTCAGGCCTAGAATGGAGCAGGGTACAATAAATGGATTGGATATATTTAGGGATAGAAAGACTTTCCAGGATTCTACTACAGGTTGTACCTCTTTAATTTGGACTTCCCTTGTCCGGCAACATCCGTGGTCCAGCATCCACTGTGACCCCGGGGGTGCTCCGGGGCTGGAGTACTCACGGGGAAAAGCCAGTGGCCCCGGGCTTAGAAACTCCTCCCCTGCCCTCCCAGAGCTTCTGAAGCACCGCAAACAGCTGATTTGTGGCGTTCAAGCTCAAGGAGGGAGGGAGAGGAGCAGGGAAAGGGTGGCGCTCATGGGACGAAGCGGAGCAACTGCAGAGCCCCGTGGCCGGGGGCAGGAGCGCAGCCTGGTGGCTGGAGGCTAGGAGCGCTCCCGGCCCCTGGGCTCCATTGCCGTCTGTGGGGCTCCACTCTGGGACCCCGGCCAAAGAGCTCTGCAGCTGCCCCGCTTCTCCCCCCAAGCACCACCCTGTCTCTGCTCCATCAATACCAGCCCCTCTGCTGCTGCCGGAGCACAGACCCGCAGCCGGCAGCAGTAGAGGAGCCGGGATTGACCTGACCTCCCCTGGTCCGGCAAATTTCCTAGTTCGGGATTGGTCAGGTCCCAAGGGTGCCGGACCAGCAAGGTACGACCTGTAGTATATATCCAACTTCATCTACCTCCGCTGACCTCTAGATACTGGAGCTCAGGAGGGATCTTTCCTGGGGAGAAGATTTTCCCATAGTGATGGGGTCCTTACACTTTTTTCTCAAGCGTATGGTGCTGGCAACTGTCAGAGATGAGATACAGGGCTAGATGGACCACTGGTCTGATCCAGTCTGGCAGTTCCTGGGCGCCTAATTGCACAAGTCTCTGACAATCTGTTTGTTTGACCTGGCAGAACCTGGTTGTGTGGGCGTCACTTCATTTAGCTTATTACTATTCTTATTATTAATTGGCTATTT
Source organism: Trachemys scripta elegans (assembly GCF_013100865.1). NCBI lineage: Eukaryota > Metazoa > Chordata > Testudines > Emydidae > Trachemys > Trachemys scripta. The sequence continues at coordinate 139,250,827 of NC_048301.1, read as the reverse complement.
GACATGGTGCCTCGGGCCCTGCACAGAGTGTGTTCAAGGGGCATCCTCTTTCTTATGCTCCTGTGTTACTGTAAGGGTCTCTGTTTTGTTACTTGCCCTCCACAGTACCCCCTGCTGAGCCTGGAAATCTAGCTTGGGTCTGTGGTCCCTTCCACCATCTCTGTGTTTCCTGAGGACGTTCCCTGACGTCTCCCCTCTCAGACTCCACTCTCCCCTGTGGGTTCCGGGGACCAGCTACACTGTGGTGTGTTTGGCTCATCCTCAGGTCACGGTGCGTGTGAAGGTTGAGGAAGTGACTTCGGAGAAGATGGCTTCCCCTGAGGCATTATGGGATGCTCCCGGCTCCCAGCTAGAGCAGTTGCAGCCCCATCACGAATGTGTATCCCAGGAGGAGGTGGGACGAGTTGAGACCCCAGGACACCAGTATGAACCACTCTGTGTCCCCAAAGAGGAGCCCCCGATCCTCCAGGAAATGGATAATAAGTCAGGTATGGGGAAGGTTTGGAGGGGGGCTGAGGGGGCAGCAAAGAGGTGAGCACCCAGGGCTGAACATTTTGGGGGACTGGGGAGTACTGGCTTGCTTGGGGGTGGGGAGCGATGGAATATGAAACCCCCCTGCCACTTCCAGTGTTGGAGAGAAATACAGGGGATACTCAAAATACAAACTGAAATTTATAGAAATAAAGTTTTCAAAACAGATTTTTTTTCCTTTTTCTGTCCAAATTTTTTAATGAAAAAAATATAAACAAAATATTTCTAATTGAATAATTTCACTGTGATTCTTTTCTTAAAAAAATGAAGGGGAAAGTGAAAAGTTTTGAATGAAACTGAAACTGTTAATTTTCTTTCCACATTTTCCACATATACCCCTCCCCAGATCTTTGACCAGCAGCATTTCATATGTTGTTAGATGCCAGCTGGGGCAAAGATATCTGGAAGTTTTTAAGAACAAGTTAGATAAAGACGTGTCAGGAATCATTTAGGATCCTGAATCCTGTCTCCGTGCATGGGGATGAACTAGCTGGCCTCTTGAGGTCCCTTTCAGCCCTATATTTCTTTGAGTCTATATGGGGAGTTTTCTCTGACAACTGTGTGGGAATTGGATTATATTCCTGCCTCTACCATGCAGTTCTCTATGATGTTGGGCAAGCCACTTACATCGAACTTTTCACAGGCTTCCCTAACATGGGTCAGCTGACTCGAGTCCCTCTCGCCTTGGGATTACATTGCAGTGTAGACGTACTCTGGGTGTTCCTCATTTTCTGGGTGCCCAATTGAGAGCCTAGAGTCTGCTTTGCAGAAGTGCTGAGCACCCACAAATGTGACCGAGGTGAAAGGGCGCTGTGCTTTGAACAGATATGGTGCTATGTAAGACTAAGTACTCTGAAAAATTAGGTTTTCGGCACCTCGGACTGGGCATGCAAAATTAGAAGACATTTTTGACAATTTTGGCTTTCATCTCTGTGTTTCAGTTCCCCGTGCATAAATGGGATAATAACTCCATATCCCACAGGGTTGTTGTGAAGATAAATTCATTAACGCTGGTAAAGAACTAAGATACTACGATGACAGCAGCATTGAAAAGCCCAGGAGGAATCCGTAATTCTGTATTCAGTGCATGGTTTGAATGGCGTGCAGTCAATAACGCATGCGACCACACGCTCAATGTGGAGGATAAAAAGAGTTATTGAATAGCTACCATTCAATGAACACAGTCCATCCTGTGCTCTGAATGAGGAAAAAACAGTTTGTGATCATAGAATTAAAGACTATAAAAATACATATGCACAAGGAAGCTGAAATAAGGTTGCCTGGGCAAGATTAATTCTGGCGTTCCCAACCTTTGAGTGTTCATCTTTGCAACCTTAACAGTGTGTTTACATGGGGGTTTTGATGTAATATGGAAGTCCCTGGAAAATCACACACATTAATCAAGCTCAGTGCTCCAGTCCTCTGCATCTCATTTACTCCTGCTTCTCTCCCACTCTCCCAGCTCCTCCTTCATTTTCTCCCTTTCCCAAGCCCATATCCCCTGCCATTCATCTCTGCCCCCTCTCCCCTGTTCCTCACTCCTCTTAAGATTTGTGAGAATAATTGTGATTTTTAAGAAATCCTGGAACACTGAGCTTTTTTCCAGTCCTCTGGAACTCCCCAGTGTCAAACCAGTATTTAAAAGTCTAAACCTGAGTATCTCTAGGTCAGTTAGCCTGACATCAGTACTGGGGAAGATCACAGAGCAGCTGCTATGGGATGCAGTCAATAAAGAATTAAAGGATGGTAGCATAATTAATGCCAGTGAGTCAGTTTGGTTTTGTGGAAAATAGGTCTTGTCAAATAAACCTGATGTCACTTTTTGATGAGATCACAAGTTTGGTTGATAAAGGTAACTCTCTTGACATGATGTCCTGAGACTTCTGTAAGGCATTTGACTTAGCACTGCACGGCATTCTGATTAAACAATTAGCACCATACAAAATCAGGGCACCCGTATTAAATGGAGTGAAAACTGGCTAGTTGTTAGATGTCAGAAAGTAATTGTAAATTAGGATTCCTCATGTGCATGTGGGTGTTTGTTTTTTTTGGTGGGGTCCTGCAGAGATCTGTTCTTGGCCTAATGCTATTCAGTATTTTTATCAGTGATCTGGAAAGAAATACAAAATCATTGGTAGTAAAATTTGCAGATGACACTAAAATTAGGTGCAGAGGTAAATAACAATGGGGACAAGCCATTTATACAGAGCAATCTGGATTGGCTTATTTGAACACCATGCATGTATATACAGCCAAATACATGATCACACATCTAGGAACGGAAAATGTAGGTTACATTTACTGGATGGGGATAGTATCCTGGAATGCAGCAACACTGAAAAGGACTTAGGGGTCACGATAGGTAAATAAATGAACATGAGCTCCCAGTGCAATAGTGTAGCTAGGAGGGTGAACGTGACCTTCATATGTATAAGCAGGAGAATTTGAAGTAGGATCAGGAAAGGGATGTTGCTTCTGTGTATGGCATTACTGAGACCATTACTGGATACTGTGTGTCAGTTCTGGTGTCCACACTTCATACAGGACTTTGACAAACTGAAAAGGATTCAGAAAAGAACAACAAGAACAAATGTAAGAAAAGGAATACAAGATTGTAAGAATTATTTGAGGTCTGGAAAATGCCTTACAATGGGAGGTTCAAGAAGCTCGATCTGTTTTTTTTAATTGCATTGTTGATAAATTGTATAGTCAATTGCTTGACCATACTTTGGCTTGTTACTGTGTTATGAAATATACGCCTGAGACCAAATAATCCATGTCAGACTGGTTTATCAATGTGGTACAGAGAATAGGTTCTATATGATACCAGTTTCTGAAGATCAGTCCCATGCAGCGATGTTCAATAATCTCATGCAGGTGTCCTCCCCAGAGTTACACCCCTAAAGCCATTCTTTTGTACCCTACTTTTTTACCAGTAAAAGGCACCGCATAGGTCATTCGAAACTGGATCTAATTAATCAGCTTTCTACCTTGTTTGATTTTGATACCAGGTTTCCCCCTTTATCTTTTGTACCGAACCCATGTCTTTCAGGTCATGATGCACCATTATTTTTGATTTGAGCACGTGTATTCCAAGTACTAAGTGACTTGAAAGCACCTCCTAGGTTTGTGTATAACTCCTTTCCTACGGTCATGAAGATGTAATCATCTGTCTGGATACTGACAGTTTTTCTATCTCAAGCCAAGGTTACTTCAGCTAATGCAAGATCTTAGGGATACTTAACATAAGTGTACAGAATTTTGGTATAGGTCAGTTTAGGCTATATCACTGTTACAATATTTGTGCTTAATGGTTCTTAATACATTATGTATGTATTAATCAACAATATAAAAAAACTATATTAAAAGAACATTAAAATTACAAAGTCCAGCAGCAAAAGTTAGGAAATGCTGAAATTAAGGTTGCCGGTTCAAGGGTGTCAAGGGACTCCACCAATCTGCGGAAGCAAGTAGCTAAGGAGAACTGAGGTAATGACGCAAGGCAACATTTCCCCTCCAAAATAAGGAGAATTTATGACACTTTAAAAGTGTGGGAAGCCCCCAAATCTGAAGGTGCTTTGCTATTCATATCAAATATGAATATTGGATAATCAAACAGAAAATGGCAGTCTGAGGAGATGTCACATAACTGATTGATATGTAGAGTGAAGGGGCACAATCTGAGGGGACTTTATATTGATATTTAATCATTGGGGGGGATCTGAGGGATTTGATTAATGTTTGGTAATTACTTAGAGAAAAGCACATTGGGATTTTCTACCAATATTCGAGAATTAGACAAAAATGGCAAAACCTGAGGAGAAAATTGAGATTTTTCCATCAATATTGGATAATTAGATGGGGGGGGAGAGAGAGGGTAAAATCCCAGGGGATTTATATTAATAATTTATTAATTTAAATTAATAGTATATTTCTATTAATGCTTTTCGGCCTTTGTCACATAGTGTGTCTTATATTTAGACCTTGGCAGGCTAAAAGATATGTCAACTAAGGGCAATTGTTTCCTTCTAAAACAAGAAGTTAAAAAGGGGGATATAGAAAAGTGGTAAAATACGAGGAGACTTTACATCAATTTGATAATTAGAGAAAGTGAGGATTTGCTCCCAATCAAACATTTGCACAGGCAGCCAGGAGCACTGGGCAATATGGCTTTGACAGGAGAAGGGTGGGGAGGATGGAGCAGGAAAACAGTTGGGAGGGGACAGCAGCATGTAAAGGGCCGTTGTTTGGCAGTTGGGAGATGAGGCCAGAAAGTTCCGTGACAGTTGGGAGAGGGCAGCAATGAGGGAGCAGCAGCAACAACAGTCAAGCTGTTTGTACGCCAATGCAAGAAGCCTGGGTAACAAAATGGAGGAACTAGAGTTACTGGTGCAGGAAGTGAAACCGGATATTATAGGGATAACAGAAACATGATGGACTAGTAGTCATGACTGGAGTACAGGGATTGAAGAGTATGTGCTGTTCAGGAAAGACAGAAATGAAGGCAAAGGTGGAGGAGTAGCATTGTATGCTAACGATGAGGTAGACTGTAAAGAAATTAGAAGTGATGGAATGGATAAGAAAGTTAGTTTGGGCCAAAATCACTTTGGGGAAGAAAGCTACTAGAGGTTCCCCTGAGATCATACTTGGGGTGTGTTACAGACCCCAGGATCTGATTCAGATATAGAGAGAGACCTCCTTAATGGTTTTAATTAAATAAACACTACTGGGCATTGTGTGATTATGGGAGACTTTAACTTTCCAAAACTAGATTGAAGGACAAGTGCTACTAATAATAGTAGGGCCCAGGTTTTCCTGGTTGTGATAACTGACCATTTTTTTCGCCAAATAATTGCTGAACCCGCAAGAGGTGATGCCATTTTTAATTTGGTATTGGTGAGTACTGAGGACCTCAAAGAAGAACTGGTAGTAGAGGGCAACCTGGGTTTGAGTGATCATGAGCTAATTCCGTTTAAACTAAAAGGAAGGATAAACAAAAATAGAACTGCAAGTAGGGTCCTTGATTTCAAAAGGGCAACCCTTAAAAATTAAGCTAATTAGTTAGGGAAGTGAGCTGGGCTGAAGAACTCAAGGATCTGAATGTGGAGAAGGCTTAGAATTAATTTCTGCAACTTTCACGTAAAGTATCTGAAGCTGGCACCCCAAGCAAGGGGGGAAAATTCATAGGGAAAGGTTGCAGACCAACCTGGATTAGCAAGCATCTCAAGCAGGTGATTAAGAGAAAGCAGAAAGCCTACAAGAAATGGAAGATGGGATTGATCAGCAAAGAAAGCTACCTCTGGGAGGTCAGAAAGTGTAGGGATAAAGTGAGAACTGCTGAAAGCCAATCAGAGCTGGACCTTGCAAATGGAATTAAAACCAATAGTAAAAAGGTTCTATAGCCATAAAAAGAAAAAGAAAACAAGGAAAGAAGATGTGGGAGGGCTGAACACTAAGGATGGGTGGAAATTAAGGATAATCTAGGCATGGCCCAACAACCCAAACAAATGCTTTGCCTCAGGTTTTAATGAGGCTAATGAAGAGCTTGGGGGTAGTGACAGGATTGCTAATGGAATAAGGATATAGAAGTAAAAATTATCACATCCGAGGTGGAAATCAGACTCAAACAGCTTAATGGGACTAAATCAAGGGGCCCGTATAATTGCCATCCAAGAATATTAAAGGAACTGACACATGAAATTACAAGCCCAATAGCAAGGATTTGTAATGAACCTATAAACATGGGGGTGGTACCCTATGACTGGAGAATTGCAAATATAGTATCTATTTTTAAGAAAGGGAAAAAAAGGTGATGCGGAAAACAACAGGCCTGTTAGTTTGACCTCAGTTGTATGCAAGGTCTTGGAACAAATTTTGAAAGAGAAAGTAGTTAAACACATAGAGCTTAAAGGTAGTTGGGATAAACCACAACATGGTTTTCAAAGGGTAGATCATGCCAGTCTGACCTGATCTCTTTCTTTGAGAAGATAACTGATTTTTTTAGACAAAGGAGATGCAATAGATTTAATCTACCTGGATTTCAGTAAGGCGTTGATATAGTTCCACATGGGAAATTATTAGTTAAATTGGAGAAGATGGGGATTGCTATGAGAACTGAAAGGTGGATAAGGAACTGGTTAAAGGGGAGACTACAGTGGGTCATACTGAAAGGTGAACTGGGAGGCTGGAGGGAGGTTACTAATGGAGTTCCTATGGGATTGGTCTTGGGGGACCAATCTTATTTAACATTTTTATTACTGACCTTGACACAAAAATTGGGAGTGAGCTAATAAAATTTGCAGATGACTCAAAATTGAGAGGTATTACCAATAAGGAGGAGAACCAGAATATCATACAAGAAGATCTGGATGATCTTGAAAATGGGAGTAAAAGAAATGGGATGGAATTTAATAGTACAAAGTCATGCATTTAGGGACTAACAACAAGAATTTTTACTATAAACTGGAAACATATCAGCTGGAAGTGACAGAAGAGGAGAAAGACCTAGTTGTGTTGGTTGATCACATGATGACTATGAGCCACCAATGTGATGTGGCCATGAAAAAGCTAATGAGGTGCTAGAATGCATCAGGTGAGGTATTTGCAGTAGAGACAGGGAAGTATCATCATACAAGGCACTGGTGAGACATTATCTGGAATACTGTGTGCAGTTCTGGTCTCTCATGTTTAAGACAGATGAATTCAAACTGGAACAGGTGCAGAGAATGGCTAGTAGGATGATCCAAGGAATGGAAAATCTATCTTATGAGAGGAGACTCAAAGAGTTTAACCTAACCAAAAGAAGGCTGAGGGGAGATCTGATTGTTTTCTATAAAATACATCAGAGGGATAAATAGCAGGGAGAGAGAGAAGTTACAGTAGAAACTCAGGGTTACGAACACCTCGGGAACAGAGGTTGTTCATAACTCTGAAATGTTTGTAACTCTGAACAAAACATTATGGTTGTTTTTTCAAAAGTCTACAACTGAACATTGCCTTATTACAGCTTTGAAAATTTATTATGCAGAAGAAAAATGCTGCCTTAACCATCTTAATTTAAATGAAACGAGCACAGAAAGAGTTTACTTGTCAAATCTTTGTTTTAAATTTTCCCTTTTTTTTTTTTTTGGTAGTTTACATTTAACACGGTACTGTATTGTACAGTATTAGCTTCTTTTTTGGGTCTCTACTGCTTGATTGCATACTTCCAGTTCCAAATGAACTGAGTGGTTGACTGGTCAGTTCATAACTCTGGTGCTTGTAACTCTGAGGTTCTAGTGTATTTAAGTTAAGCACCAGTGTGGACACAAGAACAAATGGATATAAACTGGCCATTGACGAGTTTTGGCTTGAATTTAAGTGAAGCTTTCTAACCATCAGAGGAGTGTCGTTCTGGAACAGCCTTCCAGAGGGAGCAGTGGGAGCAAAAAAATCTAACTGGCTTCAATACGGAGATTGATAAATTGGAGGAGGAATTGGTATGATGAGACTGCCTACATGTCATTATAGGCAATCTGCAACTGCTAGCAGCAAATATCCCCAATGGCCAGAATGGGAGGGCTCTAAGTTACTATGGAGAATTCTTTCCCAGGTGTCTGATGGATCTTACCCACATGCTCAGGGTCTAACTGATCCTCATATTTGGGGTTGGGAAGGAATTTTCCTCCAGATCAGATTGGCAGAGACCCTGGGGTTTTATTTTTGTTTTTTGCCTTCCTCTGCAGCATGGGGCATGGGTCACTTGCTGGTTTAAACTAGTGTAAATGGTGAATTCTCTGTAACTTGACGTCTTTAAATCCTGATTTGAGGCCTTCAGTAATTCAGCCAGAGGTTAAGGTTCTATTACAGGAGCAGCTGGGGGAGGTTTGTGGCCTACAATGTACAGGAAGTCAGACTAGATGATCACAATGGTTCCTTCTGGCCTTAAAGTCTATGAGGGGTTTTTCTATCAATATTCAAAGATTAGAGAGAAATGGCAAAATCTGAGGGGAAAATAAAGATTTTCCAACAATCATTGATAATTAGAGGAAAAAGAGATGAAATCACTCTCCTCCTGATCTCCCATGTCCCCATGGAGATTTCAATCAATAGCTAGACAGTCCCTGCCCCATCCCCTGCCACCGTGGCTTAGCCCTGTCATTGATATGGGCAACAAGGAGTCCTGTGCTTTGAGAAAGGTTTATTTGGGGAATGCATTGTACAATCATAGAAATGTAGGGCTGGAAGGGACCTTAAAAGTTCCGGAGAATTCTATGGCAGTTGGGAGGGGATATCAGAGGGGGATGGGTGAGTGAATGGCAGGTGGAGGTGGGGAGCTGGGTTGGGTTGTTGGGGTCTGGGGAGCAGCTGGGATGGGTTAAATTGGGGCCAGGCAGACTCATTGGGGCTTCTCTACACTTGAAAGTTAATTGGGATTAAGACAGGGAGTGATTTGAAAGTCTATTCCAGAATAACTCTTTATGTGGACACTGTTATGCCAGAGAAGAGTGCCTCCTTGTTCCTGTTTAGCTTAAGCCATTTGCAAAGATGGATTGGACTATATAGGATCAAGGTACTCTTTTTCTGTAATAAGAGTTTCCACATATGAAAGTATTCTGGAATAACTCCTTGGGTAGCCAATCCCTCCTCAGGGACTCCTGCTTTCCCTTTCTCTTCCTGTGACCCTGCCTCGAAGATAAGAGAAAAAGTTGATCCTTAGGGAGTTTAAGCTCCTCTGCCCCCATTTTGGGAGAATTAAATCAGGGAAACAGTTTCCCTCAAAAATGAAGGGGATTTTATCTCTTTCACTAATTAGAGAGGGAAAGCGTGAATTTTGAGATTTTTCTATCAATATTTATTAATTAGACAATGAGGGAAATTTGAGGGGATTTTCGGATCAATATTTCATTATGAGGAAAAAACATCAAAGTCTGGGGGATTTATATCACTATTCAAAAATTAGAAAGGAAAAGTTAATACCCAAGTGAGCAGCAATTGCTCAAGCCAAGCTCCCAGATTACAAGGGGGGCATCCGCAGCATCTAATGTAGGAAGCTAAGCCCCCAACATGCTGACTAGAGATTCACCCGCAGAGATCCAATGCAGGAATCACTGGGTGAAATTCTCTGACCTGGGTTACGCAGGAGGACAGACCAGATAATCATAACAGTCACTCCAAGCCTTAGAATCAATTAACCTATAATTTGTCCTCATGCGTACACATTATGATACACTCTTTAATTACATTATTGCATATTGGTTTTTTCCACAGGCCCCCGGCCTCATTCAGAGCACATGATGGATGGTGATCACAGGATGGGTAGGTTAATATTTATTTTTATCCTTCTCCTTCAGAGTGGGGCTTCAGTCATTATTAACTGCACACCATCCAAACCCTACATTGAATCCAGAATTATTAATTTCCTCATGGGCTTTTCTATGCTGCTTTCATCATATATCTTAGTTTTTTACAAACATTAATGAATTTCTCTTCATAAACCCCCGTGAGGTGAAATGGTATGATCCCCACTTTACATCTATGGAATGAAGGCCAAAGTTGTCAAAAAGTCTCTTGCAAATTTGGGTTTCCAATTTGAGATTCCCAGGCCCAGATTACGTAGCATTTTTATAGCACTTGCTGTTATCAAAGCACAGCTATTGATCCAAGTTGCAGCTGAATGCTCAGCACATCTGCGGCTCTGACCCCTGGTGACTCAGGTTGGGGACCCAGAAAATGAGGAACACACAATGGCTACCTGTGAAAATTTGGTTTAGTGATTTGCCCGGCATCACATAGGAACTCTATGGCAGAGGCAAGAACAGAATCCATTTCTCTAGGGCAGCATTTAACTGCCTCAACCAAGAGACCTTCCTTTCTCTTCCTTCAATCCCTTGCCTCATTCTCTGTACACCTTCCAACTTCGGCGACAAATGAGCCAACTGTCATACAGCCTCCTTTGTTACAAAACCCTAACTCATGCCCACAGCACAGACCTAAAGGAGGCAGGGGTTCTGTGGAAAAAAGTGTATGTGATCGTGTAAATAAAGACTGTCTTAAAATTGGTTTGTATAGTTTTTTTTTCATTTTTTTTTTTATAATTTGGACTGATAATATCAGTTTGTTTTTAAGCATTTTTTGTTTTTATCGATTTAAATTTTCAAAGTTGCAGGAAATTATGAGAGAGTCAGACAACTTGGGCAGCAGGCAATAATTATTAAATGACAATAGACACAAAGATTCAAAAAGTTAAAGCTTATAACAGTTAAAACACAAATTATCCACACATGTCAAAATATACAAAGTAGGGCTGTCGATTAATCACAGTTAACTCGCGCAATTAACTCAAAAAATTAATCACGATTAATTGCAGTTTTAATCACACTGTTAAACAATAGAATACTAATTGAAATTTATTAAATATTTTGGATGTTTTTCTATATTTTAAAATATATTGATTTCAGTTACAACACAGAATACAAAGTGTACAGTGCTCACTTTACATTATTTTTATTACAAAGATGTGCACTGTAAAAATTATAAACAAAATAAATAGTATTTTTCAATTCACCTCATACAAGTACCATAGTGCAATCTCTTTATTGTGAAAGCGCAACTTACAAATGTAGACCTTTTTTTGTTATATAACTGCACTCAAAAACAAAACAACGTAAAACTTTAGAGCCTGCAAGTCCACTGAGTCCTACTTCTTGTTCAGCAAATCGTTCAGATGAGTTTGTTTACATTTACGAGAGATAATGCCTGCTTCTTATTTACAGTGTCACCTGAAAGTGAGAACAGACATTTACATGGCACTGTTGTAGGCAGGGTTGCAAGATATTTATGTGCCAGATGCGCTAAAGATTCATATGTCCCTTCATGTTTCAACCACCATTCCAGAGGACATGTCCATGCTGATGATGGATTTTTCTCGATAACGATAAAGCAGTGCAGACCAACACATGTTCATTTTCATCATCTGAATCAGATGCCACAAGCAGAAGGTTGATTTTCATTTTTGGTGGTTCGGGTTCTGTAGTTTCCGCATCGGAGTGTTACTCTTTTAAGACTTCTGAAAGCATGCTCAAAACCCCATCCCTCTCAGATTTTAGAAGGCTCTTCAGATTCTTAAATCTTGGGTTGAGTGCTGTAGCTATCTTTAGAAATCTCACATTGGTCTCTTCTTTGCGTTTCATCAAATCTGCAATGAAAGTGTTCTTAAAATAAACAACATGCTGGGTCATCATCTGAGACTGCTATAACATGAAATATATGGCATAATGCAGGTAAAACACAGAGCAGAAGACATACAATTCTCCCCCAAGGAGTTCGGTCACAAATCTAATTAATGCATTATTTCTTAACGAGCCTCACCAACATGGAAGCATGTCCTCTGGAATGGTGGCCAAAGCATGAAGGGGCACATGAATGTTTACCATATCTAGTGCGTAAATACCTTGCAATGTCTGGCATATAAGTTATTTGGGAGGTTCACATGCTGTGAGTGTCAGGAATGGGGAATACCTCCTTGCTTCTTCAGATACATTAGGATGGCACTGTCCTATTATAACGATAACACTTCTGGGTTTTGACCTGTAGATGAGGGTATTCACATAGTGGCCTTAAAATCTACAAATAAATTCTTTTTTCATTCTCCGAGCAAACCCTTANACATAGTGGCCTTAAAATCTACAAATAAATTCTTTTTTCATTCTCCGAGCAAACCCTTAAACTCATAGAATCATAGAAATGTAGGGATGGAAGGGACCTTGAGAATCATCAAGTCCAGTCCCTTGTGCTGAGGCAGAACCAAGTAAACCTACACTATCCCTGACAGGTGTTTGTTCAACTGGTTCTTATAAACCTCCAATGGTGGGGATTCCAAGCCTCCCTCAGAAACTTATTGCAGAACGTAGCTACCTTTCTAGTTAGAAAGTTTCCGAATATCTAACCTAAATCTTCCTTCATGCAGATTAAGCCCATTACTTGTTCTCCATGTCCACTGAAGGTAGGACAAGAATTGATCACAATTCTCTTTATAACAGCCCTTATCATATTTGAAGACTGTTATCAGGTTCCCCTCTCAGTCTTTTTCAAAACTAAACATGACCATTTTTTTAACCTTTCCTTATAGGTCAGGTTTTCTAACCCCTTTGTCATGTTTGTTGCCCTTCTTTGGAAATACTGACTAATGATGGACCCTGAAGGAGTCAGTCGCCCAACCCCCACTGAGTTTTGGAATAGCTGAATTGCTCCCTTCTCTTTGAAAAAGGTTCAGTATGTGTGGTGGGGAGGGGGGAGTGAGTTTGGCTGTAGATTTCAGATCTGTTAACAGTTGCAGTTCCCTTTACAAATATCGCTAACCCCAAAATCATGTGAGTGGCTTAAAAAACATGATTTTTAAAAAATACTAGTACATTCTGGGTTCTGTTTATTCACTGTCTGGATTTTGAGCTATTAGGGGTTACCATTTTCCAGCTTTTCTCCTCAAATAGTAGGGCTAGAAATTGACTCACTTTAAAAAATGAAGCTTTTCCAATAATCACATGACTCCAGGAACTGGGCGCTTTGAGAGCAAATATCATGAAAGCTGACAACACATCTTCCCCCCACCCCCCACCCCACCCATACACCCACACACTTACCTCTGGATTCTCTCTCCTCTCATTCCATCAGGTGACGTGGTGCTGAGCGCAAGTCCCCTGCTGGAGGTGCCAAGCGCAAGTCCCCAGCGGGAGGAGACAGAGATGGCAGGGCCACGCAGGGTGTCCCTAGGAAGATACAAAGGGAAGGCATCACGGACTCAGCGCAGGGTGGGGAGGCAGCATGGGAGCCCCATTGGGAAAAGGCAGGTGGAATCAGCCCCTCCCCTACCAGACTTGGGGAAGCCCGAACCCCAGCCCAGGCCTTTCAAATGTGCTGAGTGTGGGAAAACCTTTTGCCGCAGCTCTGACCTGCTGAGACACAAGCGGATCCACCGGGGGGATCGGCCCCACCACTGCACTGAGTGCGGGAAAAGCTTCGTTCGGAACTCCCACCTCCTGATCCACCAGGTGATTCACCGTGGCGAACGCCCCTTCACGTGCAGCGAGTGTGGAAAGAGCTTTAGCCAGAGCTCCACCCTAACAAGACACCAGCAGATCCACACTGGCGAGAAACCCCACCGCTGCCACCAGTGTGGCAAGAGCTTTGGGCGCAACTCCAACCTGACGAGGCACCAGAGGCTCCATGCGGCTGAGCGGGTCTACCGGTGTGCAGGATGCGGGGAGGCCTTCCGCAGCAGGGGTCTGCTCATTTCTCACCAGCGGTGCAGCAAGAAGGAGAGGCCAGAGGCTTGCAGAAAGCGCACAGCGCCTGCTTAGTTGGGGACAAGAGGCAGAGTTTGCTATAACAAGGTGTTGTGATGCAGCTGGGGGTTCCCAGTACATGTGAGATGGAGATGGCCCCAGCACCACAACTTAACAGCAGTACCGCAATGCAGAGATGATGGGACTACTGCATTGTTCTCCTGGATAGAGAAGGAGACAGGTTACCCAGCTCCAAAAACACTGTCTGTCTCACCTTAGCATTGTTCTTCTATCCAACCCCAGACATGCTTTATCTAATCTATCTATCTAATCATATGTTCCCCCACTCTCTCTCTCTCTCTCTCCCTCCATCCATCACTCCCTATACACACCATCCCCTTGTCTGTCCATCCATCCATTCCATAACAACATAACAAGCCCCTCCATCTATTCATCCACCCGTCCCCATAAACACTACACTGTCTGTCTTTCCTTAGCCCTACTCTTCTACCTGTTCATCCCCCTACTGCCCCTCTGTCTTTTTATCACCATATGCACCTATCTATCTGTCTCTCCCCATACATCTTACCCCTCTGCCTGTCCATCCACCCCCTAACACACTCCAGGCATTCACCTGCCCTGAATCTCATTCTGATCATTCTGCCAGATAGATTAAGCGGACTACGAGCTTGGATACGATCCCAGCTGGTTGAGACTCCAGCCCAGTGCACCAACGGGATTGCTATGGGATTTTCAAAACTTTTGTTTCCAGGCTTCTACAGCTGAGTAGGTTGTGGGAGGTTGACTGGTGGCAGACTTAATTTATGATTGCTATTATTTATAGTACAGTAGTGCTTGAAAGGTCCCATGGAGATTGGGGCCCTGTCTTGTGAGGTCCTGCACAGACACATCTATCTGAGGGACATATGGCACCCATCGCTGTAGTATCTGAGCGCTTTGCGTGGTGACAGAGATCAGGGACTGGCCATGCTGGGCAGTGCACAGACACACAACAAGCAGGGGCTGCAAAGCACACGATGAATGATATGTTGGCTCTGTTGCTGCCAAGACGCACTGTGGCCGAGATTAAGGCTTCATTGTTCCTGGTGCTGCATCGACACACGGTGTCTGAGGTTGGAGTCCCCTGGCTGCACAGACACAAAGTGAGATACAGTCCCCGCTCAAAACAGCTCACTGTCTGAATAAACAAAGAGTGGGTCACCGAGGGGACTTGTCCAAGGTTATATAGCACTTCAGTGATAGAGCCAAGAACAGAACTCAGGTCTCCTATATCCTGCTCAGTGCCTGGCCTTTCACTTTGGGTGATATCAGCGGGTTGGTTTGGAAAAAGCTGGTAGGGTGTGTAGAGTCCCAGCTGTCAGGGAGGGACAAGGAAAACAATGTTAATACATTGGAAACAAAATAAATGTACTAGTTGGGAATACACAAAGATGCGCCTCCTTGGAAATCCCACCTGTCTGATGGTTTGGTCTCTGCCCCCAACACTCCCGACCTGTCTGCATAACAATTGGGACAATCTGTAACAGCAAAGACATTAACAAACCCAAAGACAGACTTCGAGGAGGAAGGCTGAGCTTTCTACAGCTGCATCTTCACCGCCTCTGCAAGGAAAGCAAGGTTAGTACAAACCCTAGAGGTATCCTTTCCCATATGCACTATGTTAGAGCACCTGCTCCATAAGATTCATAAAGTGATGGGCTCAAAGCTGCCTTGTTTTTCTTACTCAGCATATCCAGCAGTTACTGAGATCTGTGGTAAACACAAATGTAATAATCTGTAGGCAGAGCACTTTACAAGGAGTATCATTGTCCTGGTTCTATAGAAAGGGAAACTGAGGCATGGAGAGGGGACATGACTTGCACAAGGTCACAGGCAAGAGCTAGGACTCCCAGTTCCTACTTCTCTAACCTACAGGACCACACTGCCTATCCCAAGAGAGGGATAGAATCCAACAAGCCTGAGTCCCAGTCCAGTGCGCTAACAACTAGAATTCACCTCTTTTTAGAGCTGGGAGCTCAGGCATCCTGACTTCCATCCTACCCCTCTGCTCTCACCCACTAGATTTCACTCCCCTCCTTGAGCCACAAATAGAACCCAGGAGTCCTGATTACCTTAGACAAGGAAAAGAATCACTATTAGGACCACACACATCAAAGTAAATAACATTCTGCTGACACATAGATATTTATTTCAAAGCCTGGATTCAAATTCCACTGGGGATGTTGGGGTCATTACTACCCCACATATTGGAATTTCTGGGTAGTTCTGTGTCATTTTTCTAAAAAAATCTGGGAAACTATATCCCCCAGCTACATTGCAAAACTGTATTAAATGGATTTTCTTAAAGTTACAAAGTCAAGCATTCAAAAATTAAGAAATATCAGAATTAAGGTTGTCTGTGCAACCTTACCTCTGCCCCAATTGGGGGGAAAGTATATGATGCATTAATATGTTATTAATATAATGAATATTAAAGTTGATTAACAACTAGGACTGATAAAAATCCATTTTAAGGAAAGATGTCAATTTTTTGTTTCAAAATATTTGAAACTGATACAAATTTAATTTGTATTTTTTGCAATTTACAGATGCTCCCTGGGTTACGCAAACCTGATTTACGCAAATCCGGACTTACGGGAAAAGTTCCGTAAACTTTTATTTTTGTGTGTGTGTGTGCGTAATTGTCAGGTATATGTTCCCGACTTACGCAAAATTCGATTTACGCAAGGTGTTCCGGAACGGAACGCTTGCGTAAGTCGGGGAGCGTCTGTATTACAAATTCTTTACAATTTATTTTTTTTTAATCAAAAATATTACTGAATTTTTTTGTTTACCAAATACCTAGTTTTTGGAAAACAAAATCAGTGTTTTTGATAAAAATGTTGAAATAATTTTTAAGAATTTTTAAAATAAATAAAAATTAAAAGGAAAGAGTATTTTTTCACCAAAAAAATCAACATTTTTGACAGTGTCAATTTTTCACAACATATATATATTTCTAAAGGCAGTTTCTAACAAAAATGCTTTTTGCTTGAAAAAATTCAGCTATTGCTATTGGTTTTATTTAACATTTATATTGTGGTAATTCCTAAAGGTCTCAATCACATTGGGCCCCATTACAATTATTATTTATTAGTTGCATTTGCACTAGGTGCTGTACAGACAGATGATAAGTGGCAGGCCATGTCACAGGAAGTATAAATGCTGATTTCAGAGTTACAGCCGTGTTAGTCTGTATCCGCAAAAAGAAGAACAGGAGTACATGTAGCACCTTAGAGACTAACAAATTTATTAGAGCATAAGCTTTCGTGGACTACAGCCCACTTCTTCGGATGCATATAGAATGGAACATATATTGAGGAGATATATATACACACATATAGAGAGCATAAACAGCAACCTAAAGCAAATACTCACCAGCAACCACACATCACTGAACAAAACCACTAACCCAGGAACCTATCCTTGTAACAAACCCCGATGCCAACTCTGTCCACATATCTATTCAAGTGACATCATCATAGGACCTAATCACATCAGCCATACCATCAGGGGCTCGTTCACCTGCACATCTACCAATGTGATATATGCCATCATGTGCCAGCAATGCCCCTCTGCCATGTACATTGGCCAAACCGGACAGTCTCTACGCAAAAGAATTAATGGACACAAATCTGACATCAGGAATCAAAATACTCAAAAACCAGTGGGAGAACACTTTAACCTGTCTGGTCAGTCAGTGACAGACCTGCGGGTGGCTATATTACAACAGAAAAACTTCAAAAACAGACTCCAAAGAGAGACTGCAGAGCTAGAATTGATATGCAAACTAGACACAATCAACTCCGGTTTGAATAAGGACTGGGAATGGCTGAGCCATTACAGACATTGACTCTATCTCCCCTTGTAAGTACTCTCACACCTATTATCAAACTGTCTGTACTGGCCTAGCTTGATTATCACTTCAAAAGTTTTTTTTTTTTTTCTCTTAATTAATTGGCCTCTCAGAGTTGGTAAGACAACTCCCACCTGTTTATGCTCTCTGTATGTGTGTATATATATCTCCTCAATATATGTTCCATTCTATATGCATCCGAAGAAGTGGGCTGTAGTCCACGAAAGCTTATGCTCTAATAAATTTGTTAGTCTCTAAGGTGCCACAAGTACTCCTGTTCTTCTATAAATGCTGAGAGAGCACCTTGGAGAGATTGCACTTTAATGCATGTGCATAAAGGGGCAGAGTTAATGTTCAGGTAACCTTAACTCTGGCATTTCCTAATTGTTGTGTATCTGACTTTGCAATCTTAAGAACATAGTTTTCATGTCTATCTATCTCAGATACTTTACAGGGGCTGCCTTCACCGTAGTAACTAAGTAAATCTTTAATGTATTTATCTTCACAACACTCTTTTGGGGTAGGGAGATATTCCTATTTTTACAGATGGAGAATTGAGGCACAGAGAAACTGAGGGCGAGTAGAAACTTTTGCTGGCATAGTAACACCAGTTAGGGGTGCAATTAAAAAAAAAACATTTTCTATACAGGCAAAAGCCCTAGTCTAGACACAGTTATATTGGCATAAAAATGTTTTTGTCAATTAAGCTTATTTCATTTGTGGAACCAGTAAAAGCTATGCCAGCAAAAGCACCTATTTGTCAGAATAAATTGTGTCTGCTATTACAGCTATATCAGCAAACAATTTCTAGCACAGACTTGGTCTAAGTGACTTGCACAAGGTCTCACAGGGAGTCTGTAATGCAGTCGAGATTTGAACCCAAGTCTCCCTGGGTCCTAGGCTAGTGGTTAACCATTGCACATGGGAGGCGGAACGTAGTAATTTTGTGGCTTTGCCTAGACTACACTTTAAAGGCGCAATGACACATGGAATTAGGGAGCTCAATCTAATTAACTCCAGGTTTGCTTTGTTTTGGCAGGCGTTAATTAAATTCAGCCAGACAGCAAGTGCTAACAAACAGCCTGAAAGGGCTGGTAGAGAAGCCACTGGAGTGATTCAGCCTGGGGACTGTGTGCAGAAGGCACTGGTTGGTTGTATTGCGGAAGTGAAGTGCCTAGAGGCTCTAGGCCCTGGGGTGCTAGACAATCCCTGCCCTGAAGAGTTTACGCTGTACATAGACCAGACAGACAAAGGAGTGGGAGGGGAACTGGAGGCACAAAGAGGGGAAGTGACATGTCCAAGGTCACACAGCAGGTCGGTGGCGGAGCTGGAAATGGGCGTCCCCACCCAGTACCCCAGTTAGTGACTGGGAGGGGGCAGCGTCTCACACGGGCGCTGGGGACTCACTGATCTCCCAGAAACGTGGGGGGCACGGGAAGAAGCCAGGGCAATAGGGGCATTGGAGCAGACACGCTACGCAGGCGAATCAATCGCTCTGCCTGCCCCGATGGGGCCGGGAGATCTACCAATGGCATGAGCGGGGAGGAGGAGCCTCTTCCCTCCCCCCCAGCCCCCTTCCTCCCAGTCCCAGCATTGTCTGTGGATTTTAACCCCTCGCAGGCCCTGGCGCTGAGCACGGGGGGCTATGGAGACGGTGAGTCCCATGCACTCGGCACCCAGGTTCAGGGCCCCGGGGAAGGGGGGAGCGGGGCGAGATGCCACGAGCTCAGCCCCTGGGTTCAGGGCTCCGGGGAGGGGCCCGTGTGCGGGGGGAGACAGACGGGAGGGCTCGGACACCCCGATCGGAGTGCGCGGGGGGAGCGGGGTGCGGGGCTGTAGCGGGGAAGCTGCGGAGACCCCCGGACTCGGTGCACCAAGGGCTCGGCCCGGGTGGGGGCTAGGCCAGGCCACCCCCGCTGTTCTCCTCTCGCCAGGTTCGTGCCCCGGGCCTGGCTCCGCGCGCCCCGGGCCGGGCTCCGCGGCGGGGCGGGGAACGCCCCGGGCTCGGGGGCGCGGCGGGGAGGCCGCGGGGCGAGGCGAGGCGAGAGCGGCGGCGGGGCAGGCGCGGATGGACAAAGGGGCCGGCTGCTGGCTTGGCCCTGCGGCCTGCTGGAGCCTGTCGCGCTGCCCGGGGCCGGGGCCTGTGGAAGGGACGGGGGAGGGGGGACAGGACCCGCCTGCCCCCTGCGTGCCACCCGCCCCACACCAGGCTGTGTGTGTGCACGAGAGAGAGAGAGAGAGAGAGATTTGCCCCCAGGACTCGTGTGTGTGTGTGTCTGTGCTGTGCCCCCAGGACTCGTGTGTGTGTGTGTCTGTGCTGTGCCCCCAGGACTCGTGTGTGTGTGAGAGAGATGCAGTGCGTGTCTGTGATAGACCCCTGGGACGTGTGTGCTTCTGCACCTGTGTGGTTTACCCCAGACCCTAGTGTGTGTGTGTGTGTGCGCGCATGCATGATTTCCCCTGGGACTCGTGTGTGTGTGTGTGTGTGTGTGTGTGTGTATGATTTATCCCGGGATGCATGTGTGCACACACCTGTGTGATTTACTCCTGGGACCACAGTGTGTCTGCACACATGCCTGTGTCGTTTACCCCCAGAACTCCAGAGTGTGTGATTTACCCTGGGACCTGTGTGTGTGCACATCCATGCATATGCATGTGTGATGTATTCCAGATGCCAGTGTGTGTCTCTCTGCAGGTGTGTGTGATTTGCCCCAGACCCCACTGTGTGTAACTTATCCCAGGATGCTTGTATATGTGGTCCTTCCACATTGGAGGAAGGGTCTGTGTGTATGTGCATGTGATTGTGATATTTACCCTGGACCCTGTGTGTGCGCTTTCCCTGTGGGGCAGGGGCCCGTGGTGTGTGTGGGCCTTTCCAGCACAGAGGTTCTTGGTGCTGGGAGCGACCCCTTCCTCTCTGAGGAGCTGGCTCAGTGGGACATCTCAGCTGGGCCGCCCCATCCCACCAGGCCAGTGTAAATCCCTCCACACTCCCTTGTCTCTCCTGTCTTAGGTGGAGTCTGTGACGTACCCCGACTTTCTGGTTGATACTGAGAGCAATGGCCCCTTTCCACTGGAGGATCCCAGCGAGGAGAGGTAATGGCCCAAGCCCGTTTGCCCTTTATAAGACCGAGAACAGGGTGGTCTTACTCCTCTGCCAGGGTGGCCTTGGGGTTAAGGTCTAGGCCTTGGACTGTGGAGACCTGGGTTCGGTTCCTGCTGTCGCATGCTTTCTGGGTGACCTCAGACAAGTCATGGACTCTGCCTGGGCCTGAGTTTCTCCAACAGTAAAGTGAGGAGAATGGTTTTGGCTGGTTACACAGGGAGCCCTTATTGGCCCAGCGATTCCAGGTCTGTGCAGCGCTAGCCGTGACAGGACCCTGATCTCAGTTATGGTCTCTTGGTGCTATTATATCAATAGTAAATATGAGTCATCTGTCAGGCCCCTGCATACCTTTTAGATGCAAGAGCCAATCTTTTTGTTGTTCTATATTTGCATTACAGTATAGTCTAAATCTCCGCTGAGATTGGGCCCTGTCATGCACAGGCACACAGTGACCACATATGGAGCCCAGTCTTGCTGGGAGCTGCACAGACACGCCGTGGCCGAGATCAGGGCCCTGTTATGCCAGGCACGTCGCGGGCTGACACAGAGACCGAGTATGAGACCCAGTCGTGCTGGGCGCTGCACAGACATGCAGTGAGAGTCCCTGCCCTGAAGCACCTACAGTCTAACTAGACACACCAGGCACACAATAAAGTACAGATGACATACCAGCAAAATGCTAGGGCCCAGGGGACTCTGTGTTAACTGTTCTCAGTGGGAGCTGCTGCGTGCTTAGTGCTCTAGGAAATTTAACCACTGACTTAAGTGCCTGGAAAACCCGCCTTCAATTGTGGGTGCGGGACAGGCACCCACAGTATAATAATAATAATACAGGCATCTTTACGCAATCTGCTTGTGCTCTCCATTATTACCAAGGAGTGGAGGCGTCTGTCCCTGTCTCCTCTAACTGAAACTCTAATTGCAACATGAATCATAAAGAAAATATAAAAATCACTGCTGACAAAATGTGTAGACGACACACGGGTAGGTGGGAGTGGTAGATAGTGGTGGGGACACAGAAAGACCCATGTTCCTTGGTAAGCTGGGCTCATTTGAACAATGTGCGTTGGAACCCAGCCAAATGCCTGGTCACACATGGTCACATGGGAACGAAGAATATGGGTCACACATCCAGGATGGGAACCTGTATCCTGGAAAGCAGAGACTCGAGAAAGGACGGGTGAAAACATCTGGCATAGGAGATCCCAGTGCAATGCTGTACTGAAAAGGCAAACTTGACCTTTGGCTATGTAAGCAGGGAAATATCAAATACCTCTTTCTCTGGCATTGCTGAGACCACTCCTGGATACTGGGCCCACACTTCACAAGGGATGCTGAGAAATTGTTAAGGTTCAGAAAAGAGCTACAAGAATGATTCACGGTCTGGAAAACCCGTCGTCCATGAAGAGACTAACGGCGCTCCATGTATTCGGGTTACTCAGAGAAGGTTAAGAGCTGACGTGATCCTGGTCTTTAAGCACCAACACGGGGAGGGGATTTCGGAGGGCAGAGCCAGGTCCGATAGCAGGGAGCTGAAGGGAGACTAATTCAGGGTAAGACTAAGGAGCCAGTGTTTACCAGGGAGGAGAATTAAGGGTTGGAACACTCCATTAGGGACGGGGTGGATTTTCCATGTCGGTGGAGATGGGGCGTCTCTCTCTCAACGCTCCGCTCTAGCTCAGACAGGAGTTACTGGGCCAGAGGCAGGAACCACTGGGGGAGATTCTCTGGCCTGGGTCAGGCAGGAGGCTGGCCTGGGTGGGCACGATGGGCCCTGCTGGCCTTAACATTTATGAATCTATAAACGGTGGAGTTTCTTGCACCTTCTTCTGCAGTATCGAGTCCTGGGCATTGTCAGAGAGGAGAGATTGGGCTAGACACACCATGGTGCTGAGCCAGTCCAGTAATCCCCATTTGCTGTAGCTGGGCCAATTTATTTGCATCAAATAACTCGTTCACCCCGTGTTGCCAGCTCTGGCGATTTTTTATTTATTTATTTTTTACTACAAGCTTTGTGATATTTAACTGTCCGTCCCCCCCCCCCCCCTTAAAGTCCCAGCAACTGGGTCCATGTATTTATGGGAGAATCTCAGCTTTTATGTTGGGGGGTGGGGGGGAGTATATTTCCAGCCCTTGTAGTTTGGGGGGTGGGGCCCTAAAGGTTCAAAAAGCAGAATGAAAAAAATGTAGTGATATAAAAATAATCCCATTTTTAAGATGCGCTGATATTTTGGGGTCCTGACTGGTCATTTTTTAACTCTTTGGGTTGGCAAAATTGTGGGCTAACTTATTTACAGCCAACAATTTGTTCTTCCCCGTTTTTTCCTGTCCCGGTCTCTGCAATTTGTTCCTTGTTCCAGCCGCCGCAAGCTGCATGGGAACCATGCAGAGGGGCTGGTCAGTGCTACCTTGTGCAGGGCGTGGATTTGAAGCTCCATAATCTCTTCAGTCATCTTTAACCTTAGGGCCAGGCCAAAGCAGCCTCCCAGCTCAGGGATCAAATGCTCATTGTAAGGCACTTGCTGTTAAGCGCACGATGATCTGCCCCCTGCCCCTCATCCCGTGTAGACAGAGACTCTCTATTTGCACTGATGGAGCCTGCTCAGAAGCAGAGTTAAACTGATACAAATCTTGGTGGTTTATGGAAACAACTTGTTCCCCGGTTTCCATGGGAGACTTGCACCAGGGCTGGAATTGCTGCTTAACCCCTAATGTAGCTAAAGCCTGAGTCACAGAGGAAAGGTTCTAACTACAGGTGTGGGCCCTGATCATGTGATCTGACCCTTACACCTGTGTGGACCCCCGCTTCGAAATAACTGGGGCCCAGTGCAGGGTGGAGCATCCGTCTGTATTAATCCATGTGCCGCACTGACCGTCAATGGGATCTAATGGACTGGGACACAGGACACCCGGGTTCATTCCCAGCTCTAAAACTGGCTTGCTGGGTGACCTTAGGCAAGTCACTTCCCCGCTCTGTGCCTAGTGTCTTGTCCTCCCTTTGTCTATTTTGACTGTAAGCTCTTCTGGGCAGGAGCTGTGTGCGACTATAACGCAAATTACAATAATAATAAAGGATCAGGCTGCGTTGTAGGGGGGTGTAATGGTCTCTGCCTCCACAGCTCCCCCTTGAGGTGTGGGGTGGCCCTGCAGCCATAGTTTCTCTTTCCTCAGGAATTTCTCAGAGGCTTTCTCGTAACCAGTATTGGGCTGGCTTATTATCATAAACGGCTACAAAATAAAGCCCTAGGAGTCTAAGTCGGAAGCTGATATATTTTGAGGTTTATATATCCATCCTTCCCGACTTTTCATACATCCTTCCCGACTTTTCATCCTTCCTTCCCGACTCTTCATCCAGCCACTCCCAGGCCTTCTGCCTGGAGTCCCCCTTACCGAGCTGGAGTCTTTTCTCTACTGGTGTCCCCTGCAGTAGCCTTCTCACTGCTTGCAGCCCCGCCAATCCCCCTCCCATGCCTTCCTGCCTTGACTCTCCCAGGCTTCTTCCTTATCTGCCCTAGAGGCCTGATTGGGTCACATGGCCTTTTCCATTCCTGCTCCCCCACCCTCCTGGGACAGTTGGGTGGGGCCGAGACCCATCTCCCTTTAAAGAGGCAGCTGCCCTGTGACGGTTGTTTCAAGGCCTGAGCTGGCACGGATTTATGGCGCACAATAAAAATGTGTCAACTTTGTCAGCTCTCCCCTGGGTGCTGGGTCTCCTGCGGGGACCAGCCTCGATCTGGGGTCCAGTGTCTCACCCATGCTAATGGCCGTCTCCTGTCTTCTTTTCCCATGCCCAAGCTTCCCGATGGCGCACTCGGCCGAGTTCTCGTGGATGGAGCGAGGGGAGGAGCTATGTGACGCCGACTCAGATGAGCGGGAGGAGCTGAGAGTTGTCCTGACAGGTGAGGAATTCTGGAAGAGAAACTGAAGTGGGAGCAGAACCGTAGGGAGTCGCCAGACTGGATCAGCACCCAGGTCTGTCCAGCCCAGTCTCCCGTCACCGACAGCGGCCTGCACCAGATGCTGCAGGGGAAGGTGGGAGAACCTGCAGTTGCAGATTGGGGCTAATCTGCTGCCATGTTAGATCCTATCGTGGTCTGTAATAGTTAGAGATCGGCTCAAGCCATTAGCATTAAGTAGCTCGGTATGTTCCTGTTATCCTCACAAACAGCCAGTCCTGCTCTGAGTCTTGCTAAGCTTTCAGCCTCCGCTACATCTGGTAGCAATGAGTTCCATGGGCTGTTTATACACCGTGGGGAAAAGGTTTAGAATTTGCTGCCTTTCACTTTCATTGCATGACCCCTTTTTATTATTTACTCTTTGTACTGCAGTAGCTGCCAGCTTCTCCAGGGAGCCTACAAGCCCTGGGAGCCCTGGGTCTGCACCTTTAAAATTCCCGACCAACCCTAGAGCTTCCCCCAAGCTCGGCTCCAGCTCAGCCAGGAGTTACTGGGCTGGCGGCAGGAATGGTTGGGGGAGATGCTTTGGTCTGGATTAGGCCGGAGGCCTGGCTCGATGGGCACAGTGGGCTGTTCTGGCCTTGACACCTGTGACTCTCAGTGCAGGGCCCTCCCTCCCCATTAGATACTTCTTCCCCTGGGCGTGACTGACTTGTGTCTGGATTCCCTCTCTCTTTTCCTTCTGCCAGATGACGGGGCCCTGAGTGAGGACGAGGAGGCTGACGATGTGCAGGAGCCGGACGACGATGATGGGGAGCCAGAAGGGCCGTTCTCAGCCCGCTCCGAAGGGGACGATTCCTGCGGGAGCTCTGAGAGGCCACAGGGTAGATGGCATGATGCAGGTGCGGGTGAGCAGGCCTGCGATGCGGAGGATAAGCCGTTCCGGTGCTCCGAGTGTGGCAAGGGGTTTGCCCAGAGTTCCAACCTGATCAAACACCAGCGGGTCCACACCGGGGAGCGGCCCTACCGCTGCCACCAGTGCGGCAAGGCCTTCACCTGGAGCTCATCGCTGCTGGAGCACCAGAAATCTCATGCTGGCGAAAAGCCCCACAGTTGTCCGGAGTGCGGGAAGAAGTTCAGCCGTGGCTCCACCCTGCTGGAGCACCAGCGCATCCACACCGGCGAGAAACCTTTCCGCTGCCACCAGTGCGGCGCCCGCTTCAGCCAGAGCTCCACACTGGTGCACCACCAGCGCACCCACACCGGGGAGCGGCCCTACCGCTGCGACGAGTGCGGGCGCAGCTTCGGCCGCAAGTCCACGCTGGTGACCCACCGCCGCACCCACACCGGCGAGAAGCCGTACCACTGCCTGGAGTGTGGACGCAGCTTCGTGGTCAGCTCGGACCTGGCCAAACACCAGCGCACCCACACCGGCGGCCAAGGCCCCTACCGCTGTGGGGAGTGCGGGGAGGGCTTTGGCTGGAGCGCTGCTCTGGCTGCCCATCGGGCCAGCCAGCACGGTGCTGAGAAGCCCTACCGATGCTCCGAGTGCGGGGAGGCTTTCCACCAAAGCGCCACGCTGCTGGTGCACCAGCGCACCCACGCCGGCGACGAGGCCTTCACCTGCTCCGACTGTGGGGAGTGCTTCCTGGAGAGCGCCAAGCTGGCCCGGCACCGGCGCTTGCGGCACAGCGCCGACGGGGAGGAGAAGCCTTTCAAGTGCTCTGAGTGCGGCAAGGGCTATGCCCAGAGCGCCGGCCTGCGACATCACCAGCGAGAGCAACCCTTCCGTTGCCCGCAATGCGGCCTGAGTTTCCTGTGGAGCTGCCGGCTGGCTGAGCACCGCCGCAGTTGCCGCATGGCGGAGAAGCCCTACAAGTGCCCTGAGTGCGGCAAGAGTTTCGGCCAGAGCTCCAAGCTGCTGCGGCACCAGGTGACTCACACCGGCGAAAAGCCCTACAAGTGTCCGGAGTGCGGCAAGATCTTCAGCCAGAGCTCCAATCTGGCGGAGCACCGGCGCACGCACGCCGGCCAGAAGCTCCACCGCTGCGGCATCTGCGGCAAGAGCTTCGCCCTGGGCTCCTATCTGGCCAAGCACCAGATCACCCACACCGGGGAGCGGCCCTATCGCTGCACCGAGTGTGGCAAAGGCTTCCGGCAGAGCTCCAACTTGATCCAGCACCAGCGCACCCACACCGGCGAGCGCCCATACACCTGCCCCCAGTGTGGCAAAAGCTTCTGCCAGAACTCCCACCTCATCAAACACCGGCGCACCCACACTGGTGAGCGCCCCTACCGCTGCCCCCAGTGCGGCAAGAGCTTCCGCCAGAGCGCCAACCTGCTGGAGCACCAGAACACCCACACCGGCGAGCGCCCCTACCAGTGCGGCCAGTGCGGCAAGAGCTTTTGCTGGAGCTCAGCCTTCAGTAAACACCAGAGGACGCATCTCAGCTAGGGGAGCTGTGCTGGGACCTACCTGAGCCGGGGGCCCTGTATTGGGACTCTGCAGGCCCACCTGAGCTGGGGTGCCCCCCATATGGGGATCACCAAGCCCCATCTCCAGTTATGGACCCCATATGGGGATCCCCAGGAGCCAGGGCAACACTGGGACCCCTCCCTGCTTCCCCCCTCTCCCCTCCGAGCTAGGGGACCCAATATGGAGACCACCAGGACACCCCATGGACGTGCTGGAGATCCCAGCCTATCTTGCATCAGGGTGGCCCTGGTTGATCTCTTCCATCAGGGAAGCAGGATCCAGCCATGGCACATGGAGGCAAACCAAGATCAGGCTCTGTCATGCCAGGTGCTGCACAGACATGCAGTGATCGAGATCAGGCCCCGTCATGCTGGGCACTGCACAGACACAAAGTGATTGAGATCAGGGGCCAGTTGTGCCGGGCACTGCACAGACACACAGTGACTGAGATCAGGGCCCTGTCGCACCCGGTGCTGCACAGACACAGTCAACAACAGTCTCTGGTTTACATCACTTACATGTACTGCTTTCCATTGCCTCCCCATCCAATGCAGGACTGACCGAACGGTGTATTGGCCCAGCCTTGTTCTGCATATCCCAAGTGGCTGAGATTTCACTCTCTCTGTTAGGTGACCGTTGTACAGCTCTCATCTTTAGCAAATCTTTGATGACACTGAAACGAAACTCATTTTGCGGACTCCTCTGGAGTTCCTTCATTAAGAAGGAGGGGAAATGAGAGATTGTGCTTTGGGGTGTAATGACTAAGAAGACTGCTAAGTGATTTTGTTAACCACAGGGTGAAAGGTGAGGTGCTGTTGTGAATCAGAAAGGAGCTAAGAGACAGGCAAGTAATTGTGGGAAGAAATGGACAGTTTCCACAAGCTTCAAACCCACGATTGGCTCAAGAAGTCAGCAAAGCCCTAATCACCAGGCTGCCAAAGACTGAGAGCCTCTTCCTGTATTCAAAGAGCTATAGAGGGAAACTAGAGACTTTTAAGCTCATCAAATTCCTGATCTTTGTGTCTAGCCTCCTTTTCTAGCTGGTCCCTCACCTTTTTTTGCCACCTGCATGTCCATCTTTGTCCTTTTGCAAAGCTGGGTTCCAGCCCTCCACCAATTCCTCAGGACTCTTCCACACAGGAGTGTGGAACTCCCTGCCACAGGATGCTGCTGTAGCTGAGAACGTAGCCAGATTCAAAGAGGGACTGGATGTTTATGTGCCTAACAAGACGTGTATGATAGTAAATGATAAAGAAGTGAGTTTAGAAGGGATATTAAACCTCAAGTTCCAGGGTTTAAGGTGATCTCTAGCTATTGTGTTTTAGAATGAGACATTCATGTGGGTAGATGATCCCGAATATGGATTCCTCTCACTTTCTTCTGCAGCATCTGTTGCTAGCCCAGTGTCAGAGATAAGCCACGGGGCTAGAGGAATCCCAGGTTCGACACAGTCTAGCAGTCCCAGTTTTAAAAGCGCTCCCGTCACTAATGTGCAGTTATAATGAGAGCACCTAGGCTAGACAAAATATTGTGGAGCAGACACAGGCAGGGAATGATATTTGTTCCTTCTGCTGTCAGACAGATACGCAGACAACCTCACTGTAAGCATGAACTGCTTTCTGGGAAAAGCTTTTATTTTCTAACACGATAATCTAGGCAGCATCTTTGTGATTAGGCCAGGAGCCTGGCAGCCCGGACTCCTGAGTTCTCTCGGCAGCCCTTCCACTGACTTCCCCTCTCCATGTCCATCTGGGCTAGTGAGGATTCATCTATGAGTAAGGAGCTTTTTGAGTTCCTCGACTAGAAATCCCTACATCAATGCAGAGTATGGTGGTGAAAGACTCTTTTTTATGTAGGTCTTTTGCAAGTGATTTTACCAAAGCTGTTGGGGAGATCTCGGGAATTACAGACCAGTGAGCCCTACCTCTCCGGATCTGTTAAATCTGGTTGAAACAATAAACAAAAATAGAGTTACCAAACATCTAGAAGATAGTGATATATGCTAGTGTCTAACCAGCACGGCCTCCCCATAGGGAAACCATGCCTCACTAACCTGTTAGAATTCTTTCAGTGTGTCAATAAAATAGTGACTAAAGGAGAAGTAGTGGACATCATTTCTTTCAACTCTTTTAACAAGGCTTTGGCCCAGGTACTTCACGAGAGGCTCTGAAGGAGCCATGGGATGAATGGCAAAGTGCTGTCCTGGAGCAGCAACAAAAAGGAGGGAAAATGGTCTAAAGCTGGAGTGGAGCTTTGAGAAAGAGATGCCCCACCTCCACTGACAGATACTGCCCCACCCCCCATGTTTATGTTTTCAAATAAGTGTCACCCCCTCTCCCATTTGATCAGTGCAGCACACTGGCCCCCTCTAGTGGTAACTGGCCCACACAGCAGCTGCTGGACCTGCTCCAGCCTTGATTAACAGGGAAGTTTTTTAGCTCATTCCAGAGGGGTTTGTGCTTTAAGAAGCAGTGGTTACATACAAACAGCAACATTGGTAGTTTAAAAAAGGAAAAGTTTTATGTTGTATCCAAACTCAACAGCTTCCTGAATGATGGGTCAGGAAGGGACGATGAGAACTTGTATGGCCCCAGAGTTCCTACACCCCAGGTAGCTGTCCCAAGGAGAGGGGGACTCGCTGATAAGTATGGTTGGTGCTCTTTGAAGGCCACTGCCACAAACCCCCCAGTCACCACAACTCCACTCTGGACTTGGTTAACAAAGTCTTACGTATAAGTAAACCCATGAATGAACTCTGTTACTATTCAACTAGAGGTGTCTCTCCGTTACTTCTGATCCCAGTCTTGATTTTCTTCTCAGAAGCTGCTGGGTCCTGTCTCCTCTGAACTGGTAAGGAGACATTGAGACAAAGTAGCTGGATCCATACAGTCCCTGAGTCCTCAGCTGTGACATCACTGTCTCATCCGCAGGTTTTACTTCCCACAGCCCTATACACACAACTAACTGACCAGATTACTTCCACAAGGACAAAGGTGCTGTAGCCCAGGTGCCTCCTGTATGCAGCTAGCGCCTGTGTGAACAAAATGTTTCTGATCCCCATGCTTCCACTGCCTAGAGAGAATGCCTAGGGCTCTGGCAGGCAGCAGCATGACCTGAGTGTGGCATCTCTTGGCTTCCCCATGGAGCACCCAGCTACCTCCCTGCCTCTGTCCAGGAGCAGCCGAAACCCTTCTCCCTGGCTGGCTGACATCCAGAACTGATTGCACAGCTAGGGCAATATGAAGTAGAGTAAGAGTCTCCCTTTCGCTCCCCCTGTCCCCCCCCTCCCTAGCCCTGAACAACACAGCGGCGCTGCTCTCATCCATGTGGGTGGGATTGTCCAAAGTTCCGAAGGCTTTGTCTACACTCAGGAAAATTAATCAAAGCTAACTAAAGAGGTGCATTTAAATGGGATTGGCTGAATTGGATTAAAATTCTATCCAATGGAGAGGCACCATCAACCACCTCCATGCTTATTCCCTCCTCCCTCCCCCATAATTCCTTTCCATGACACTGTCCATGATCCAGGGTCCCCATTGACTGGTGCCCTTTCCTGTTAACACACTGGGGATGCCATGTCTGATGGCAAACATGCCATTTCCGATAGCGCCAGCCCAGTTTGCAGAATCACCCCCTGTGCTTCTCTCTACTGTTCATGGAGGTTGGTGCTAGTTTGACAACAGAAGCCTTATCCCAGGCTCAGTGCAGGGACTAACAAAGGATTAGATGGGAACTTGTGGGTCATCAAGTCCAGTCCCCAGCTCTCTTGGGCAACCCAGTCACATAATCCAAGCTCCATTTTAAAACTAGTTCAGTTTCTTGTTCCTGCTGCTCCTGTTGGGAGGCTGTTCCAAAACCTCACTCCTCTGATGGTGAGAAACCTTTTAATTTCCAATTTCCATTTCGTCATGGCCACTTTAGCCCCATTTCTTCCTGAGTCAATGTGACCTTTAGCTTCCATAGCTCTTCTCCCTCCCCGGTGTTTGCCATCCTGGTGTGTAGCTATAGAAAGCAATCAGATCCCCTTTCTGCTTGCAGGTTATTAGGCTAAACAAGACAAGCTCTTCCAGTCTCCTCTTGTAAAAATACTCCTGAGGGAATTCTGTGCCAAAAAAAAAAAAAAAAAAATTCTTACACACTATTTTAAAATTCTGCAAAATTCTGCATATTTTATTTGTAAATAAATAAATCCCCACAGCATGGCAGTGGGGAGCACAGGACACTGGCTGCACGGAGGTGGGAGATCACCCTGCAGCCCCCTGCCCTTCCCGGGACATGGACTCAGTGGTGAGGCTGCACCCAGCCTTGACACAATGCAAGGAGTGGCCCTGCCCCAGAAACATCCTGCGGCCCTGTCCCTCCATGCCAGGCACAACAAGATAGCAAGTGAGAGGGACAGAGTCTTGCACGCATGCCCAGCTCCAGGTGTGGAGCAGGCAGACTCAGATCAGCAGGATCCAAGAGTGTGTGTGTGTGTGTGTGGGGGGGTGCTTAGTGTGGCGTGAGAGGGTTCTGTGTGGGGCAATCTGGGTGCGGTGGCTCAGTCAGGGGTCTAGGGGTGTGTGTGTGGAGGGAGAATCTGGATGTGCAGGGGCTTGTTGTGGGGTTCCAGGTGCCGAGGGAATAGGGCTCTGCACGGGGGTCCAGGTGAAGGTGGTTGTAGCTCAGCAGGGCTGTCTGGGTATGGGGGAGGATGGGGCTTAGCGGGGGTCTGGGTTCAGCTGGTTGGGGCTCACTGGGGTGGGCATCTGAGTGTGGAGGAACTAAGTGGGAGGTGGTCTGCATGCAGGGGTGCGGGTCTGGATGCAGGAGGGTGGGGATGGGCAGAGATGTCTGAGTGCAGGCGGACTCCAGAAGCCTGGGGGTTAGACAGACAGGGGAGCAGCTCCCCATACAGTGACCCCTCCCCCACAATTGTGAAGAGACTGTGAACTTGTCTATGGTGTTCTCCGTGCCCCTAGGACAGATTCTTTGTTCCTTTAACCTTTTCCATTTCCCCTTATTCCTCTTACAATTGCGGTTTAATAAATTTGCTTTGAGCTTAATGTAGTGATCAGGGGGTCAGGGAAATGCCTGGTGTGGAGAAAACACCCTGGAGTGGGGACACCCTAGCCCCATTCTAAGTGACCATGAGAAGACTGGAGGTTAAGCTTTCCAGGAATCATGGGCCCAGCCTTGTCAGGGTTACAAGGACTCTGCCTCATGGGAGAGTGGAAGGCCTCCCGGTAAAGCAAGTTAGAGTGAGGACTCACATCCTTTTGGTATCCTAGTCCGCTGGGGTAGTGCAGAAGCCAGGAAAGTTCCCCACAATAGCAAGACCAGTCACACTTACATTCACTCCATTACAATCCCCCTCCAGCAATCCCTCCTTTTGCATTTCTATCCCTCTATACCTTTGTACCCATCCCTTTTTCTGAGTATTTGAGTGCCTCACATGCTTTAGTGTATTTATCCTCAGAACCTCCCTGTCCCATACAGATGGGGAATTGAGGTACAGAAAGACCAGGTCATCTCCCCAGTGCCACAAAAGAGAGTCTTGTGCAGAGCAAAAAAATTGAGGCCAGGTCGCCCTGTTATTAGAGAACTGAACTTGATATAACTGGAGACATTTTGGGGTATACAGCCACCAGTGACTGAAAGCGGAAACACCCTCTGTCAGGAATAATTTGTGTTTGCATAAGCAGGCACAGCTGCAACTCTGCTAATAAGAATAGAGAAAGTAGCAGATTCATGAAAATGGGAAGGCGTGTGGATAGCTGACCTTGAAGCTGGGTCTTCTGATTGTGAGTTCCTTGCTGTTGCTATGACTAAAATCTGCTTTGCTGATAAATAAAATGATGAGTTGTTTTTGGTAATGCTAGGAGAATAGTCAGCCCACTAGGGGTTACTAGAAATTATGTGGTTTGTTTGAATAGTCTATTGAAAGATAAGTAAGAGTATGCAATGTGGAGCAGTTAGAAGAAGCTTTTCTACAAGCAAGGAGCTGACATCTTACTCCCCAGCAGCTAGGAGGAAGGCTGATCACCTGAAACCTGCTGTTGCCACTCAAAACCATTTCAGACTTTGGGTAACTATATCTGGGGCGCTCTAGACTATTGCATATGCATGTGTGCTTAAGACTCAATAAAGAAGGAGCTTTGGGCGAAAACACTCTTTTTTGTACCACTGATTTATCAGCCAGAGGAGCTGTGACCTCTCCCTTGATTGAAATCCCCTAGAGAGAAAATTGTAAATTACCATAGGTTTGGGTTCAGATACTCCGGGGTGACAGATTTGGCGAGCCACCCAGGAGTGGTTTGTTGCAATAGGACTAGAGGATGGAGGGACAGGGTCGCAACCTGTAATTCCCATGTTGTAGTCTGCAAGTCAATTTATGGATATATTCCGTTACCGGGACTTGGAACTGAGGTTGGTAGCCTGGTCAAGGGAGAAAATATGACAGAAGGAAAGGGGACATCTGGAAAGGTTGGAAATGGTTTTGCGGTGCAGCTTGACACAATATGGTAATGGTCCCTGGAAGCTTGAAGCTTCTACCAGTCCCAGGGCATTCTTTAAGAAATGGGAAATGTGGATCAGCATGGGAAACTCCATATGTTAAGGCGAAGAAAAAGCCTGCATTGCAGGGATTGTGTGTGGTAGCAATAGTAATAGATACAGAGATAGATAAGTTAAAGGCAAGAGTGGATGAGTTAGACACAGATAAAGTTAAGCGAGAAAAAGAAACAACTTGCCTAAAGGCAGAGTCAGACACCCTCAGGGCTACAACCCTCACTCAGATAGCACAGATAGTGGCAATGCAGAAGCAAGTGTGTGATAGTGAGAGAGTGGAGCAAGACGTATACAAGTTGAAAAAGCCAACAGAGGAAAGCAAGACAGTGGTTAGAGCCTTATTGAAGAATACCCAGAGTAAGACCTAGGCAGACCATGGGGAATGTAAGAGACATATTTATGCCCTCAGAGTGGAGCTGGGAGGGCAGAGGGGAATAGTGGCTGCGATCAGAAAGTCTCGTAGTCTAGGGAGGGGGGATGGGTCAGAAGAAGACCCTGATTTGCAGCCTCCTTATTAACGCTATGAAAGGGATGACTACTCTAATGAGTTTCTCCTGGGTCCTTTCAAGCAGTCCCCATATGGCTCTTTGCTCCAAACACTGGAAGAGCTGCAGAAGCCCCTGCCCATAGCCCCAGTAGTAAACACCATGGTATGGTAGATTGGCCTCCCAGGAGGGTAATCTCAGATGGAACAAACAAACAGAGGTCATGCCCTTCTCCCCTGACCAGGTTAGGGCCACAGGAAAATCTGTGGGCCCACTAAACTGGAGTACAGTCTTGGGATAGCTGGTGAGAATAGCTGACACCCCCGGTCTCACTCTGACAGATGTGGTGGCCTTAGCCAGGGAATGTATGCTCCCCAGGGATTTTGCAGGGCTCCCATATGATATTAAAGTAGGGATCCTTCCTGGAAATGATGCCCAAAGGCATATTAATTTGTCAGGGGAGATGATAAAGGCTCTCTTCCCAGAAGAAAGCCCTGTAGTGATACACCATCAAGAGAAGCAATGGGCAGGGGAAAGGCCAGAAATCTATGTGGCTAGAAAGAAGCTGGAATTTAAACATTCCAGCTTGAGGGCACCTGAACAACCTGGATATGCCACTCATGAGTTTAAACAGGCCTTGCTCCAAGGGTTTCTCCCCATGATTCATATGACCCTGATAGGTGCACACCCAGACAGCACAATGCTCAGAGAAATAGAGGACAGGGCCAGGAAAGACTATAAGGTGCTGAAGGGTATTTATCTCCCCAAAAAGAAATGTTGGAAGGGGGACAGACCCAGCAAGCCCAAAGAGCCCTTCCCCACTTTTGGGGAGACTGGGACCCGAACAGGTCTGAATAAATGCTGATAAAATCGGTTTAAATATATAATAATTCCTCCTGCTATATAGAAAGGGGGAAAGTTTTGTTACGCTTTGTATTTTAGATTACTAATTATGTGGCTGTTGGAAGATATTGGAGATGATGCACTCCTATGTGCTGCGTTTGGCACACAGGTCTACTCTGCCAGTGGTGTGAATTGGGAAGCTATTGTGCCCAAAGCAGCCTCTTCTCCCCGGATCCGACCGAAGCCCAAGCCTGCAGGGTGGTCTGGACCGAACTCCCGACGGTCAGTGTGGGTGACCGAGACCATCTGGTCGAGCTCTCGGAAGCCCTCCACCGCATACCCGTAATAAATCCCCGGGCTTGGATGGGCTGACTGTGGCGTTCTACTGCGTGTTCTGGGACATCCTCGGCCTGGACCTCGTCACCGTCTGGGCCGAGTCCTTGGAGAGTGGGGTCCTCCCTCTGTCATGCAGGCGAGCCATGCTTGCCCTGCTGCCGAAGAAGGAGGACCTCCGCAACCTTCGGAACTGGTGTGGTTCTCGCTCCTCAGCACGGAGTACAAGGTCATAGCAAAGGCCATCTCACTGCAGCTGGGGTCTGTGTTGGCAGATGTGGTCCATCCCGACCAGGCCTACACCGTCCTGGGCCGGACCATCTTTGATAACCTGTACTTGGTCCAGGACCTCTTAGCGCTCAGGCGTAGGGATGGTCTATCGTTTGACCTCCTGTCCCTGGACCAGGAGAAGGCATTGGACAGGATGGACCATGGGTATCTCCTGGGCACTCTGTGGGCATTCGGGTTCGGGCCCCAGTTTGTGGGCTTTCTCCAGGTGCTGTATGCTGGTGCGAAGTGTCTGGTCAGGCTCAATTGGACCCTGACTGAGCCAGTCAGCTTCGGGCGGGGAGTACAGCAGGGGTGCCCCCTCTTGGCACAGCTGTATGCTCTGGTGATTGAGCCCTTCCTCTGTCTCCTCCGCCGGAGACTGACGGGGTTGGCGCTTTGGGAGCCGGAGGTGCGGCTAGTCCTGTTGGCGTACGCCGACGACGTGCTCCTTGTGGTTCAGGATGCAGGCGACCTGGTTCAGGTGAAGGCTTGCCAGGCCATCTACTCGGTGGCCTCCTCCTCCCGGGTCAACTGGGTCAAGAGCTCTGGCCTGGTGGTCGGGGATGGGTGGCAGGTGAGCTCCCTCCCACCCGCGCTTCAAGCCATCCGGTGGCGCACGGGTCCGATGCTCAATCTCGGCATCTATCTTTCTGCCACATATCCTTCTCCGCCGGAGAGCTAGCGGGATTTGGCAGCCAGGGTGGGTGAGCAGCTGCGGAGATGGAAGGACTGCTCCGGAGTCTCTCCCTGCGAGGGGGGGCGCTGGTGCTGAACCAGCTAGTTCAGGTTTGAAGACCAGCTCAACACCCTGAGCCCGGCTCTAGGGATCCTGGTCCAGCTCCAGAGGACAGCCCTGGAGTTTTTCTGGCCAGGACTGCACTGGGTCTCTGCAGGGGTCCTGAGTCTTCCCCTGGAAGAGAGAGGACAGGGCCTGGTCTGCCTTCTTAGCCAGGTCCATGTCTTCTGCCTCCAGACCCTGCAGAGACTCCTTTACGGTGCAGGTAGTCAACCTCCTCCTGGCCCTAGCCAAGGTCACCAGCTAAAACACCAGGAGGAGGATGCTAGACGAGGGGGTGCTCTGCGACTGTGGGGCCTATTTCCAGTCCTCCCTGGTCTCACGTCTCTGGGCAGAGTTCCTCTGGGCAGCCTCCGCTGGCTCCCTAGACACCTTTGAGGAGCAGTGGGCGCTGTCCATGGTCCTCTGCTCGGTGTCCCCATCTGGATCCCACATTTTGAACTTCTGACCATCACTCCCGACCCTGTTTTTCATTAGTTGTCCCAAGTATTCATTTGGAACCTTGATCCAGTGTTCCCTCCCGCTAGGCTGGGGGAGGGGCCTTTAGAAGTGGGCGGGCACAAGCACCTCCCAGATTTTTCCAATAAGACCACTACAGGTGTCGTCTCTCTGGCTGCTATACTGGCTGGAGCTTCCTCCCTCCCTGAGCTGCTGCTGCTGGCTCGCTGGCTGGCTGGAGCACCCTCCCTGGACTGCTGCTGTTGTGTGTGTGGGGGGGGGGCACAGCTGGCATACCCCGCCCTATGGAGGGAGAAGTGAGGACCCCACCACCATTTCTGGGTCCCTCCTGCTTGGCTGGCTGTCACCTGCTTGCTGCTGCTTCTGTCTTGGCGCCTGCTGCCCTAGTTGAGGAGGAGGAAGGCTGCTGTGAGACACTGTGAAGGGGGTGCGTTGCTGCTTTTGGACTGAGTGATTAGAACACCTGTGGTCCTGGGCTGGTGGTAGCCTCTGCTGCTATGGGGGGCTGGGGGAGAGGCGTGGAGCCCCTCCACGTGCTACTGCGCCGTCTGCCCTGACCATCACATCCGGTACCATCCCTGGTGGCTGGGGTCCCTTCCTCTCGCTGACCAGGAGGCATGGATTGCCTCCTGGTGTCCACCTCACTCCATGTCGAAACTTGCATGTGGGCGTTGGCGCAGGTGGTGGGGCCCAAGGCCATCATGGCAGCCTCCAAAATGTATGGGAAGATGGTGTTCTTCCTGGCATCGGAGGCCGCCGCTCAGGAGGCGGTGGAGAAGGGCCTGGCAGTCGGGGTGAAGGAATCCCTCCTGGAGGATCTGGGCATACGGGTGCTACTGACCCGTCCCGCCCTTCCTCCACAACGCTGTCCTGTTGTCTTCCCTCACCACCCTGGGGAAAACCATGTCTGTCATCAGCCTCTCCTGTTGGGCTGCAAGGACCCCGCCCTCCGTCATGTCCTGTCTTTCTGCCGGCAGGTGCAACTCCAGCGGCGTGTGACGGGGCAGTGCTCGAGGGCGTCCTTCCTGCTGCCCTACTAGGGGGCCCATTACTCGATGGGGGAGGCCTGGTGCTTCCTCTGCCGGGTGATAATGTAAGTAATGCAGTGTCTTCATGCCCTAACTATATTGACTGAAACATTACGCCTCTTGTGGAGGTGGAGTTATTAGATTGGTGTAGTGGACGACTTACAATTTTATAGTGTAAACACTCAATATAAGCTGCCTTACATCAACCTAACTCTGTAGTGTAGACCAGGCCTCAGATTTTGGTTTAAAAGGGATTAAAATTGATTTTGCTTAAATCCAACTTCAGCTAATTTAGTTTTGGGCCTGTCTGCATGAGAAACTTGCAGTGATGCGATTTTTAAGCTGCTTATGTTAAATTGGTTTCAATTCCTGTGTGGACATCTTTATTCCAGGTCAAGGCTGACATTGTGGTTAAGTTGACTAGGAGTTGGGTTAAGCTAAACAGAAATAAGCCACTCTTACACTGAAATGAGAGTACTCACACCGGATTTTCAACTAGTTTAATTAAACAGTATAATGAAGCCAGTGGAAGTTTGAAAGCAGACTTGGCCTGAAATCACTTTTAAAATCAATTTAGTTAAATTACTGTAAAAATTACTGGACATCTCACAATATATCACACTTATGGAAACCGGCCTTGTTTTGGTTCAGCTTAAACGTTTTCCCAACTGGTTTAAGATCCATTGATATAAAACAAATTTATATCAATGGAAGAGCTCAGCCTTAAAGTGATTTAAATTAAACTGGTCCAGTTTCTTTGTGTGGGTGTAATGTGCCCTAGTGGCAGTGGATTGAACTGTGATTATATATAGAGCTAAAAGCAGGAGCCTTTCCTACGTGAGCTAAAAGGCCTCTGTTAGCCAAACGCAGTAGCAGGCTCATTTACCTATCTGGTTCAACCATTGGCAGGAGGAAGACAGATGGCCATACTGGGTAAGGGGGGGAGGGGTTATATAGAGAAGGCTTAAAAAGTGGAACTGAGAAATCTTTGATAATTGTTTTTTTCATTGAAAAATGCAGATTAATTGAACCAAGAATGGGAATTTCCTGACTAAAAAACAAACAAAAAATGTTGAGAAAAATGTTTCAAAATTGTCAAGACATTTTTTTTTGGAGATTTTCTAAATGAAAAAAAAATTGTTTTCTGGTGCAAAATAACTTTTTGTTTCAGAATTGAAGCTGATTAGATTGAAAGCAAAAGGTTAAAAAGAGAAAAAATGAAATATTTCAAAGCTATCAAAATGAAATGTTTCAATTGACCCAAAATGGAAAAACAATGTTTTTTTAGTTTGTGAATATTTTGTCTTCTTGACCTGATTCAAGGTGGGGGAAAATTTTTAAATATCTTTTGAAAATATTCACAGAATGGGCAGATGCTGTTAAAAGAATTCCTATTCCAATTCATTTCACTAGAATGAAAAGAGAATTTTCTCCCAAATGCACACACATATAAGAGTGCACATGCGCACAGACACGGACAGGGGTCACTTGCACATTCTCACTTTCACAAAGTCTTCAAACCTGGTAATACCTAGAAGAATGTGACACTTTCTTGTTCCATTGTTTATTGAGAGCCCCAAGGAAATGTCTGCATTGAAAGCCAGGCAGAAAACTATAGATGCAAATATTTTTTCTAACACCTCATCTTTCTTTAGTTGCAAAGCACTGAGCAGAGACTCACAGATTGTAAGGCCAGAAGGGACCACTATGATCACATAGTCTGTAATGCGGTGCATGCCATGACA
The DNA here is from genome assembly GCF_013100865.1 of Trachemys scripta elegans. Taxonomy (NCBI): domain Eukaryota; kingdom Metazoa; phylum Chordata; order Testudines; family Emydidae; genus Trachemys; species Trachemys scripta. The sequence continues at coordinate 139,211,132 of NC_048301.1, read as the reverse complement.
CTGCCCTAAAGAACTGGTGATGATTCCATCTGCTAAAGCACAAGAGCTAGAATACAACGGAGGGCAGGAGGTTGGGGTGCGAGGTGCAGGCAGGGGGCTCAGGGCAGGGAGTTGGGGTGCGAGGTACAGGCAGGGGGCTCAGGGCAGGGAGTTGGGGGGCAGGAAGGGGGCTCAGGGCAGGGAGTTGGAGTGAGAGGTGCAGGCAGGGGGCTCAGGATAGGGAGTTGGGGTGCAGGAGGGTAGGCTGTTTGCAGGCAGGCCCGGGGCTGGGGATCTGGGCTCCCCCGTCCCAGCAGGCAGGCTCACGGGCCGGGCTGGGTGCTTGGGGCCAGGCCGGGCAGAGGCAGCCGGGGTGGATCACAGAGAGGCCAGGCTGCTCCCAGGGCTGGACTCAAGGCCGAGGGTGCAGGGCCGGAACCCCCGAACAGCTCAGGGTGGGGTTGGGGGGGTGCAGGAGGGGTTTGGGCTCTGGCCCGGCCCGGCGCTGTTTACCCGCAGCAGCGCGCTCCCTGCCTGCCAGGGCCCCATGCCGCGCCGCTCACCATGTCCCCGCGCAGCCCCGGGGGAGGGGAGGGGCGGCACAGGACTCTGCACGCTGCCCTTTCCACACCTCCAGGTACCTCCCCTGAAGCTCCATTTGGCCGCGGTTCCCCGTTCCCAGCCAATGGGGGCTTCGGGAGGCGGTGCTTGGAGCAACCCCCAGGCCCCAGAGACATAGTGCCTTGATGGCTGCTTCTGAAAGCAGCACGGGGCCTGCGGCACCACGGGGGGCAAATCCCATGGGCTGGATTCAAAGCCCTGAGGGGCCAGATCCGGATCCAGCCCATGGGCATTAGGGTGTGCCCGGGCACACCCGGCACACCCCGTGCGCACGCCTATGGTGAGGAGTGTGATCATTTTACCAAAAGAGCTATACCCCAGCCAGCCCTAGGCTGGGGACAGTTACACCAGTAAGATAGCAGCTAGTGCTTTTCATCTGCAGATGCCACAGCACTTTATGTAACAGATCAGTATCATTTCCCCCATTTTACTGAACAGAACACAGGTCTCCTGTGTCCCACTCCCCGGCTCTAGTCACTGGGCTCCAGTGCTTCCCCTTACAGATAAGTGCACTTACACAGGTATAGCTTACTCCCTTTCTCTATACTGGTATCGTTAAAGCACTACGTATTGACAAGGCCTAAGTGGCACGAGAATCATGCCCACCATTTGTAGTTCTCGTTGGGTTAAATTCACCTGCTTGCAGAGAGCAACGTGCAAAGCAACACTCGCACAGCTGGTCATGCCCATAACATCTCAACTCAAATGCCCAGGCCTAGGCACCACTTAGGGTATGTCTATACTACCCACCGGATCGGCGGATAGAGTTCGATGTATCAGGGATCGATTTATCGCGTCTCGTCTGGATGCGATAAATCGATCCGCGAATCAACGCCCGTACTCCACCTCAGCAGGAGGAGTAAGCGGAGTCGACGGGGGAGCCACAGCAGTTGACTTGCTGCCGTGAGGACGGCCAGGTAAGTTGAACTAAGATACTTCGACTTCAGCTACACAAATAGTGTAGCTGAAGTTGCGTATCTTAGTTCGAACTACCCCGCTAGTGTAGCCCAGGCCTTAGATGTGATTGAAGGCTTATTTTGATTCAAGTGATGCATCGACCTGGTGATTTGATGAGACTCACTTCTTAAAGAAACTCGACTTCCTAAATCTCTGTGGATTACAGGTAGGTGCAGTAATTGGTTTTGGTATCCACAGGAAACAATTCAAGGACCCATTCACTCTTGGATGTAGGAGCGGGCGTATGTTTTGTTGATTAGCACAGCAGTTTTCCACACTGAAATGACGTTCTTCAGCTGAAGGTCCGGGCTCACCGTGCTGATCAGATTCACAATGTAATTTTCTTCTTTTTCCTCTTTTTCTAAATATTCTTGAAAGGTCTCCACTATCCTGTTCATAAAAGAAAACAAATTTGTAAATGTACAGGACACTGGTTCAGAAAGACTAAGACTAAGTGCCAATTCTGACAGGCACACCCAATTTCTTGAGTTCCCTTTTCACACTGTTGGTCACTTCAGCAGGTATAACATGGGGTATTTTTCTGCAGCAAGTTTTGACTTTCTGTCAAAAAAATGAAACCCCCTCCCCCAAAAAACAAACAACAACCTTGAAAATGGTTTGGTTTTCAGCAACTAAACAGTAAACATTTTCAGCTCAACACTGCTGAAAAGTGAAATGTTCAATTCTCAAATAAATGAAAAAGTCTCAAAATTTTTGGTTTTCTGAACCAAATTTTTTTGAGGAAGGCAGATGCTTCCTGAGAAAATTTACATTTAGTCCAAAACTCAATTTTTCATTTGAAAAAGCCCTACGTGTAAAGTTTCTAAAGCCTCAATTAGTGAATATTCAAGAGTTGTCAGACAAGAGGTAACATTTCCTCCCATCAATTTTTAAGCAAAACGGTGTGCTCTTAAACAGCAGTGGGTGAAATTATCCAGTACTGGACATAACTCTGGGGAAGAAAACAAGGCGTTAAAGGGACATAAGGAATAGAAGATACCAAAATTCCAGCTCTTACCTAAAGAAATGAGATTTAATATCCCTGCTGGAATTTTTATCAATAACAATGGATGTTCTTATTATTCATAGACATGCCTAATCCATTCTTAAGTCTCATTAAATTCTCAGCCTCAATGACTTCATGTGGCAGTGAGTTCCACAAGCTAATCACAAGCCATGTAAAAAACTATTCCCTATGACCAGTTTTGAATTTCCCATCTTTCAATTCCATTGAACATCCCTTTGTTCTTGTGTTAATGGACTGGAAGAACAGATGCCTCCTGATCTTCCTTCTCTAGACCAGTCAGTATTTTATAGACCATTATTAAATCTCCTCTTTTCCTAGGTAACAACCTCAGTTTGTTCAGTTTCTCTTCATAGGAGCTTCTCCACACACCTGATCATTCTCATTGCCCTTCTTTAAGCCCCTCTAGTTCTGCAGTATGGAAAGTCTGAGAATCTCTAGCCTAGATTAGTAGCAGCTGCAGGTTATCCAATTCTAGAAGACTTGGAGATCTATGGAAAAAGACCTTTTATATGTGATATGATTTGACCTTTCCCTTTTAATACAGCATACAAGTAATATACAGGCAATTTTAAGATGCTGGGTTTCTTCCCCTACATTTGTCTTGATCTTTTAATCTGCATTTAAAAAAAACAATCAAACAAACCTACCCACAAAGGCTCTTAAATCAACAGGGAATAATTTCTAAAGTGGTTTGTGACTGCTCCAAATTAAAAGTAAAAAAAAAAATTTTTTTAATCTAGATCTAAATGTTTGTACAGAGCCCTTCGCATATTCACAGACAAGAGAAATATGTAGTTACCCCCAACTGTTTTCGTAGCTTTCCAATGCCACTGTGATCATTTCGTGCAACTCGATGATAAAGAACTCAATATTGACAGTGGATAATGCAGTTGTTAGCTCCTCCCTCTCCTGGTCAGCCAGTTCGTCATGGTAGCCCTTGTCTATCAGGAAGAAGGGATTCTGAAATGAGAAGCACAGTGTCAGTGGGGGCAACTGCAGAGGTGCTGCAGAAGTGTCTGGATGCCCCGTCCACAGGGCAGTTGAGGATGTGCCTGATGGAAGAGTGTCCTCATTTGACTCAGAGCAGGTGCAGCCTGGTGACGCTTGCTTCTGCCCTATGCATAGGGGCTGCTCCCGGGGTGGGATGGAGCAGGTGGCTCTGCAGGTGACCTCAGGCCAGTGCTGCGGTCCTGTAGCCAGCAAAAACTTTCATAGCTTTTATTGACCAATATATGCTGGGCTAATGTCGATCAATCTATGATCCATCTCACATTATCAATATTGATACCACAATGCATTAAACACACAATATCAATAGTACATTATATTGTAGATACATTTCTAGCAGTTACCTGGCCTGAATTGGTCTATGTCTTTTTATAATCCTGTTCACTCGTGCTTAACACTTTGCAAAACTGAAGTCAGTTTTGGCATTAGAAAATAAGAAACTTGCCAAACGCAAAATACATTAATGTTGTTCCCAGTACAAGCCAGACCAGTAGTATCCAAAACAAAGTAAGGGAAGATACAGAACAACAAGTTAAGGAACTGACACAAGCTGAGGAGCTGGGTTTTTGTGACATATAAAGCATTTTGTAACTTGTAAACCATCCTATAAATACTACTTGCTGAAATATGTAGCTGGGCCACACCTTCTGTGTGAAGTGGATTTAAAAACAGCAGCACAAGATGGCTTCATGAAAACTGCTATATTACAAAGCCTTTCTTCCAGTACTATGCTATTATTACTGTCAGTTTTGTTGTAGCCATGCTGCTCCCAGGATATTAGAGAGATGAGTGGGTGAGGTATTCTCACTGGACCAACATCTGTTGGTCAAAGAGAGACACTTTCAAGATACACTGAGCTCTTCTTCAGGTTAGGGAAAGACCAACAGACGTCTCTCTATACTCGTACTGACTTTTAGCAATAAACCTGACTGATCTCTTGAATATATTTCATAACAAACCAAGATGTGGGCAAGCAACTGTCTATGCAATTTATCAACAGTATTAAGGCCATCAGGTCCCATCCAGCCCAACCTCCTACCTAATCCAGGCTAGAGACTCTCCCCCAGAGATTCCTGCCTCTGGCATAATAACTCCTGGCTGAGCTAGACTGTAACTTTGAGAAAGGGGTGACGCATCTAGATTTATAGACTCCAAGTGATGGATCCTGACAGCAGCAGAGGAGGGATTACACAGCAAGTGAGCAGAGAACGTTGGTCATAACTAGAGCTGGTGGGGAAATGTTGGGAAAACAAAACAATAACTAAAATAATTGTGTCTGTGCCTTGCAGCATGGACATTTGACACTGGGATTGCCCTAGGGCCAGGCAGGTGCCTTTTGCTGTGCTCATAGAACTCTGTTCAGATCTGGTGGAGTTACATGCAATTGAAAATCACCCATTTCACAGTGCAGCTGGCTTTCAGCAACATGTCCAAAAGAGTAATTGGTTTTCAGCTGGAAAGTTTTTGTGCTTTACTTTTTTCAGCAAAGTCAAAATTTTCTGTGAAAAACTTCAGTTTGTCAAAAACCCAATTTTCTGATTAAAAACAATTTGCACAGAAAGTTTTCAGTCTTGTCACAGCCCCATCCCAAGCTCTCACTGAGGTGGATTCCTCCATTACCTGGTTCATTTGTACAAGTAGCGCTGATCTCTTTGCTGACAGGATCTGCCACAGAGATAGGATGTGCTTCAGCTGCGTTTGTGGGACAACCTGGAATGAAAGAACACAGACAGGGATTTACCCAGACCTTGGCACCCAGAAAGCCTTGACACTGATATTTAAATCCTCATCACAGAAGTGAGCACATTCTATATGTGTTTCACAGTTACCTTGCTACTGCCAAAGTTTTAAAGAATGTCAAACCACTGAGCTGGTGGGAGTCACTGGCTAAGAACCTGGAACCAGAGTTTGCTGAAGAGTGAAACCAGCTTTTGACAGCCTTTTGTAGGCACAGAGAGAATATTTTCTTTGTTTCAGTTTATTCAACTAGTTCAGTTCAATGAATAGGTCATTGAGTAGAACGGTCAAGTTCTGGTTTGAAAAGTTGGGATCCTGCTGGTACCTGGCAGGCATTTTCAGAGACTGTGCCCATGTGGATTATTCATTAGTATTATTTATTTGTATTGCAGTAGTGTCAAAAGGCACCAGTCACCATGTGCTGGGCTGTAACAAAGAGACAATGCACATCTGCAAATGAATGCAGGGTAATCTTTTCAGAAGTGTCTAAGTGAGTTGGGAGCCTCCCATTTTGACCTGGGGCTATGGAGGAGCTGAAGAACCTGGGGAGGTAGGAGGCAGATGAGCTGAATTCCCGCAAAATGTTTCAGTTTAATCAAGTCGGCATTTTCTGACAGAAAAATCTACTCTAGAATCTATACAGTAGGGTTGGTCAGAGAATGGGTTTTCTTCCACAGAACATTTCAATGAAATGATTTGTGGAAAATTTCAACCTTCCTTAAAAGCTTGAAAATTGATATTTTTGTTTCCATTTTTGGGTGAAGCCCAAAAGTTTTCATTTTTCTTTTTTGATGGAAAGTTGAAATTTTCCATGGAAAGCAAAAATATTCATTTAGTCAAAACCACAATTTTTCGCTCAAACAATAGTTTTTGAAAGAAACTGTACTCTATGTTCATATATTCAGAATGCCTAGTAGAAAGCATGAAAACAAAAAATATTTATTATAAGGAGAGCTTAATTGTCATTGCTGTGAATTCAAACCAAAGTTAATCTCTTACCGGTAGGTCTCTGAACTGCTTTGCATTAGCCTCCATCTTCAGCTCATTTCTGACATACTCCGTCAGGAGCCGCTCTGGGTCCCCTCCAGTCACGGCCAGGAACTCCGCAGCCACTTTCAGGGTGGAGAGTGCTCTGGAAATGTCGCTCACTGAACTGGCCTCTTCCATGATGCGTTTCATCAGACTCACGCTCAGTGGTTCCTATGGATAGCAACAGGAGACAAAAGGTTGTCTGTAGGAGTTCCACATCCAATTCCCATTACAATCAATGGCATCCAATCTGGTAGGCAACTTTGAAAAACTCAGCCTTAAGTGTTTCCACACTGGTGTTGTATGATCCAAGGGATTGTATACAATGTATGAAGAAGATATGAGGAATTTTGTTAGAGATGCCATATATAAGACAAATGAATATTAGATTAATAGATTCTAAGGCCAGAAGTGACTGCTGTGATGGTCTAGTGAGTCTGACCTCCTGTGTAACACAAGCCACAGAACTTCCCCCAAATAATTCCTGTTTGAAGTACAGGTCTTTTAGAAAAGCATCCAATCTCGATTTAAAAATTGCTAGTGAGGGAGAATCCACCACAGCCCTCAGTAAATTATTCCAATGGCTAATTACTCTCACTGTTAAAAATGTTACTTTATTTCCTGTCTAACTTCAGCTTCCAGCCACAAGATCACAGTATGCCTTGGTCTACTAGATTGAAAAGCCCTTTATGATCAAATATTTGTTCCCCATGTTGGTACTTAAAGACTGTGATCAAGTCACCTCATCGTTAAGCTGGGCTAATAATGCCGTGTTAATAATACACAAATACTCTTACTAAGTATTTTATCTCATTCTGATAGTTAAGATTGTAAAGTTAGGTGACCCTCTAAGCAAAACTCCTATAGAATGTAAGTGCTATACGTTTGATTTTGCTATATAATTCAAGTGAGAATTCTATTCCTGCTTGGAATTCTAGAGGAAGGTGACAAAAACTATAAAAAGAATATCATTCTCTATGAAATTGGAAAGGTTCAGAGATCAGTTTCTATGGAATCATACTACAGAGACCTTTGGTTTCATCAGTACTAAATTCTGTGGGACTTTACCAGAAGGGAACATGGGTATTGCCAGGCGGGATCAATGCCAGGTCCATCTAGTACAGTTGCCGGTCTCTGACAACACCCAATACCAGATGCCACAGAGGAAGGTGTAGGAGCCCCACTCCCCCTGTACCAGATTAGTGATAATCTGTCCCCATGCTAGACCCCATCTGGGCTCTGATAGTAAGGGTGCAGCTCAAACCCTAGAGCGGGAGGTTTACAAAAATGTTGTCATCACTAATTATAGCTAACTGTGGATATTTTTGTGATCTACAGAAATGTCCAATCCTTTCTGGAATCTTGCTAACTTCTTGGCCTCAGTGATTTCTTGTGGCAATGAGTTCCACAGGATAGCCACGTATTCTGTGAAAAAGTACATCCTTTGATCAGTTTTGAATTTGCCACCTTTTAATTTAATTGAAAATCCTCTTTTTCCTGTGTCATGAGACAGGGAGAACAAATGCCCCCCAAGTCGCCCTTCTCTAAATAATTATTTTATTACGGGAATTCTTTCAAAATGTGTTTGAACTAATAATGAGAGCATTACATCCGTGTAATTCAGAAATAAAATCAGGGCAGTCAATGGGGTAAAACTGTTGTGAACCTGGCGTACAAAGGAAGAGAACTAGGCTCCCTGACTCCAAGTGGCCAAGGAACTGTACAAAAATGTGCTTTTTAGTGGCTAAAGTTAGAGCTTGATGCTCCACTTGGCTCATCATGGGCCTGGGACCTACTCCTCGGCCGCTTTGTGCTGCTTCAGTGTCTCAAGCTGAGCACCCAAATCCTGAAGGCGCCCAGAAATGAGTGGAGAGTTTAGAGAACGGTGCCCTTAATGGGCGAGTGGACATACTATAGGTTTTGGATATTTACCCAACCTTCTGACCGTATACTGGCTATGAAAGCTGTTTACAGTGGGGGAAAGAGAGGATTATCTGAGTCTGAAGCTGGGGGAAAACCCAGGGTTGTTTTTGATCTCACCTGGTGCAATTGTTCTCTAACGTTAGCTTTTGTGGAGTGCAGAGTCTTCACGTTGTTCAGTGTAATGGACGGAATTGTCTGAAAAGGAAAACGTTCGTGATTAATAACTGGTTTATAAAGCACAACATGTTCAATACAGAAAAAATCCTGATGCACACGCCAACGGTTAAAGCATAATTTTCAAAAGCACTTAAGGGATTTAGGAGCCTACAGCCCATTTTGAAAAGTATCTTGGTCTCTTAAGGCCAGATTTTTAAAGGTGCCTAATGTGATTTTAAAAAAATCATCTATTGAAATCAATGGGAGTTCAGGCTAAAGTGTTCAAAACTGCCTAAGTACTTAGGAATGTAAGTATCATTTTCAAAGATGATTTAGTCACTTGGGTGCCCATATCCCATTGTTTTGCGGTGGGACTTAGGCATCTAACCTGCTCAGGTGCTTTTGAAAATCCCAATAGGCCCCTCGATGCCTAAATAATTTCAAAAAACGAGGAGTCTGGTGGCACCTTAAAGACTAACAGATTTATTTGGGCATAAGCTTTCCTGGGTAAAAAACCCACTTCTTCAGATGCAAGATTTTTCTTCAGATTTTTGACCCACAAAAACTTATGCCCAAATAAATCCATTAGTCTTTAAGGTGCCACTGGACTCATCATTGTTTTTGTGGATACAGACTAACACGGCTACCCCCGATAAATAATTTCAAACATCTGGCCCCTAGGAGCCCAAGTCTCACTGCAAGCCAATGTGATTTAGACTCCTAAGCAGACCTGGGAGGGAAATAGTTTTGCTATCCTGTGCGAATTTGAGAATTCAAAAACCTTCTCACATCCAAATTGAGATGGGAACTCAAAATCTTGAAAATTTTCACAAACAGAAAAATGTTTTAGTTTGGGTCAGTTGAAATGTTTTGTTTCGATAATTTCAAAAATGTTTGTTTTTCATTTTGACCTCTTTTACTTTTATTTTTAAAATTTAAACTATTAAATAACTATGATTTCAAAACACACAATTGTTTCAAACCAGAAATCAAATGAGGAAACAAGATGTTTTGATATTTTCAAAACATTTCTCTAATTTTCCTTTTTATTTAAAGGAACAATTTGTCAAAATCAGCATGTTCCCATGGGAAAGTTTGGTCCTGATGAATTGGCATTTTCCAACAACAACAAAACGGTGTCAACAAATTCCCAACCAGCTCTGCTCCTAAGTCCCTTGTGGAAATGTGTCCCAGGCTCCTAAGTCACTTAGGTTAAAATGTTCAAATGTGCCTAAGTCTAAACACAGTGGGGCTGATTTGCCAATGCATTACCCCCAATTCACACCAATGTAACCCCACTGTAACCAACGGCGCTAAACAGGTGTAAATCTGGAAAAGGCCACAGTGGATCAGGTCTTTCACCTGCATCACCATTTCCACTTGTGCATCCTGATTTGATTGTGGTGTGCTCAGGTGTGAATGACTCACACAGGTGCCAGGCCACAGAGCAGCAAGCACTGAGAGTAAAATCCTGCCTGCGCTGAAGTCTATGGCAAAGTGCCACCTCCATGATTTCATCCTGAACTCACCTGGGCTTTCACGACGGGCTTCCCGCTGATGAAGCGGTGAATCACTTGCCTCTGCAGAGTCAGAAAGTTATAGTGGGTGGTTTTGGTTCCATTTTCCTCTAGCACGTACTGGAAGTTCGACAGCGCCATGGTGATCAAGTCGCTCTCGGAAACACTTAACACAGAGGCGTGCTTCACCTCTTCCGCTGAAATAGACCTGGAGAAAAGGGAAGAACGTGAGGCGTCATCTTCTTTACTGCCAAAAAAATCTAAGACGGAACTAGCCTTGGTGGGCCATTTAGCTCATCTCTGCAGCCTTACGCTCAGTTGCCAACCCTTGGGAATCTCGTGATATTAGTGGTTCCAGCTCCTGGAGTCATGGGAGAAAAGCAGCTCCCAGTTTAAAAAAAGGGACGTTTCCCACCCTGGTAGCTGCAGGGAAAAGTTTGAAATCTTGACCCCAGGAGGCAAATAAAAGCACCTCCACCTTTATTATTGTTGCCCCTTTCACCCAAGAAATTAGCCAGCCTTTAGGGCCTTGTGGGAATGTTTCCATTAAGAGGAGAAATGGATGATACAGGTCAGGTATTTCTTTGGTGCAACCCTATTTATTTACAGAATGCACATGAAGTCCTGGTTCCCTGAACACAGCAGGTCCCTGGCTCACCATGGGTCCCTGGCCTACCATTTCCAAGTCTGGAGGCTCTCTGTCTCTGCCATGTCTCTGGGCCATGCTCACCACTGCTTCTCTCACTTTCTGCTGGCTTTTTTCTCCTGTGTTTCTTCTTCCCACACATACACACAGTTTGCTAAACAAATCACTAGCCCTTTACAATTTGCAATCAGTCTCAAGGAAACCCCTCATCCAACATGGCTTAGTTTCTGATTGGCCTTGCCATGTGGCCTAGTGCCTGGGGTGGTGGCTTCTATTGTTTCCACCTATCATTATACACAGGGATAGTAAATCGCTCCTTCCATTCAGCCTGAAATAAAGATGCTTCCTACACTCATCAGCTTTAAGGAAGTCTGATTACACTGGTCTAAAATTTTTGAGAAGTCATCTGCTTCAGAGATAAAATGTGCTATTTATTATGTATTTTGATATGCTGAATTCAGATATGACAATTAAAACAACTGATTGGCTACTGTTTCTAAGATATTTAAGTTTTTACATTTTATGTCTATGTATATTGTGTAGATAGTAGAGTTTTAATCATTAATTGTAAACCTGGGTCTTTTCATGTGTTTACGGTTGCTTTACATGATAATATTTCACCTGTCCTGTTTATGGAACACTTTAAAAATCAGCAAAAGGGTTATATAAATAAAATTTATTATGAAACAAAAAACGATTATGTACATAGTTTAGTCCTATTCAGTGTCTACTCGGCGCTTCTTGGCTTGTCTCTTGTACTCATTAAATGGAGCATCTCTTGTCACTGTCCAGCAATAGTCTGCAAGCATTGATGGGCTCCATTTGCCCTGATAGCGTTTCTCCATTGTTGCAATGTCCTGGTGAAATCGCACGCCGTGCTCGTCGCTCACTGCTCCGCAGTTTGGTGGAAAAAAATCTAGATGAGAGTGCAAAAAATGTATCTTTAGTGACATGTTGCAACCAAGGCTTTTGTATGCCTTGAGGAGGTTTTCCACCAACAACCTGTAGTTGTCTGCCTTGTTGTTTCCGAGAAAATTTATTGCCACTAACTGGAAGGCTTTCCAGGCCGTCTTTTCCTTGCCACGCAGTGCATGGTCAAATGCATCATCTTGAAGAAGTTCACGAATCTGAGGACCAACAAAGACACCTTCCTTTTTCTTAGCTTCACTTAACCTTGGAAATTTTCCACGGAGGTACTTGAAAGCTGCTTGTGTTTTGTCAATGGCCTCGACAAAGTTCTTCACCAGACCCAGCTTCTTGTGTAAGGGTGGTAACAAAATCTTCCTTGATTCAACAAGCGGTGGATGCTGAACACTTTTCCTCCCAGGCTCCAATGACTGTCGGAGTGGCCAATCTTTCTTGATGTAGTGGGAATCTCTTGCACGACTATCCCATTCGCAGAGAAAACAGCAGTACCTTGTGTATCCAGTCTGCAGACCAAGCAAGAGAGCAACAACCTTCAAATCGCCACAAAGCTGCCACTGATGTTGGTCATAGTTTATGCACCTCAAAAGTTGTTTCATGTTGTCATAGGTTTCCTTCATATGGACTGCATGACCAACTGGAATTGATGGCAAAACATTGCCATTATGCAGTAAAACAGCTTTAAGACGCGTCTTTGATGAATCAATTAAGTCTCCACTCATCTGGATCGTGAACGATGTTGAGGGCTGCCATCACACCATCGATGTTGTTGCAGGCTACAAGATCACCTTCCATGAAGAAGAATGCGACAAGATCCTTTTGACGGTCACGGAACATGGAAACCCTAACATCACCTGCCAGGAGATTCCACTGCTGTAGTCTGGAGCCCAACAGCTCTGCCTTACTCTTGGGTAGTTCCAAATCCCTGACAAGTTCACCTTGTGTTATGAGGTGTGGTTCAGAGGAGGAGGATGGGAGAAAATGTGGGTCCTGTGACCTTGATGGTTCAGGACCAGAAGTTTCATCCTCTTCCTCTTCCTCGTCTGACTCAAGTGAGAATGATTCTGGTGCATCAGGAACCGGCAGTCCTTCTCCGTGGGGTACTGGGCGTATAGCTGATGGAATGTTTGGATAATGCACAGTCCACTTTTTCTTCTTTGACACACCTTTCCCAACTGGAGGCACCATGCAGAAGTAACAATTGCTGGTATGATCTGTTGGCTCTCTCCAAATCATTGGCACTGCAAAAGGCATAGATTTCCTTTTCCTGTTCAACTACTGGCTAAGATTTCTTGCACAAGTGTTGCAGCATATGTGTGGGGCCCACCTCTTGTCTTGATCTCCAATTTTGCAGCCAAAATAAAGGTGATAGGCTTTCTTAACCATAGTTGTTATACTGCACTTTTGTGATGCAAAAGTCACTTCACCACAAACATAGCAGAAGTTATCTGCACTGTTCACACAAGTACGAGGCATCTCTGCTCACTTTGGCTAAACAGAAATGTGTCCCTTTGCAAAATCAAACACTGACAAATAAGAGACCACAACACTGTATGATTTCTAGAGCTGATATAGGGCAATTTGTTGAGCAGAGTGATGTAAGCTTCGTTATGATTGCATCATCCATGACGTCTAGGAATAACATGATGCAATTCATATCATGTATGATGCAATACCAGCTTCAGATTGCATCATTCATTGTTTTGCCTAAAAAACAAGTACTGTCCAAACCCAGTCATAGATTTATCCATAGATCCAGTCAAAGATGTATTTTTGTCATTTCTGGTTTAAATTGAGATCCCTTCCCTTTATAACTCACTTATCCTCCACCATTCCCAAGTCAAGGGTCGTATATACTGACCCAATAGCATATCTTGAAAACTAGAGCCAATCAACGATTTTAAGCATCATTTTCGTTCTCAGTGACCCAGAATTAGTAAAGTTTTGACTACATTTATTTCAGAAGCATTTTGGCTGTAGAGCAGTGTTCTCTGTAGATCAAAGCTCTGTTTGATGGCACCTTCTAGCATAACAATATTTTTAAAAAATCTTGTGTCTTTTGAGGCAATCTTGTGATTTCTGGGGCGTGGACTCATGTTCTTTTTCACACTTGGCAGAGCTGCTCACAGTGAGCCAAACGCTACTCTCCGTCGTAGCAGCTCCACAGGAGTCCGTGGAGGAAGAGTCCAAAGCTGCTCTGAATGATGTGCTACTAGGCTGATGTTTTTGCCACATGCGGCAACAGCGCTGGCCGGCTGAGTCGCTTCCTGAGTGAAAAAAGCCCTTGGCTTGTATTAATAACAGTGCACAGAGAAAATCCCAGGTACTAAAGGGCTCTTTAATCTAGAGGTGAACAAAAACCAATAGGTGGAAGCTGAAGCCTGAGAAATTCAAATTGGAAAAAAGGCACCAACTGTTGGATTCTCCATCCCTTGGCGGCTTCCAATCCAGAGGGGACGCCTTTCTGGAAGATACTTTAGCCAAACACAAGTTAGTGGGCTTAGTAACTGGGTGATGCTAATGGCCTGTGCTGTACAGAAGCTCAGACTAGATGATCTAAGAGTCCCTTCTGTCTTTAAACTCTGAATATGAATCTTCATGATGTTTACCCCAACAGCACAACACCCCGTCAGCTTGGCCAACCCCACACATGCAAATATCAGGAGCTGGACTCCAAAAATCATGTGGCTGGCTTAAGATTTAAAGAATATGATGTTCTGAGGCCTTTCTATTCACCTCCTGGAGTTGGGGAGCTTGGGGAGCACATTTCCAGGCTTTTCCCCACAGCCATGAAAGCCAGAGACTGACAGGGAAGCTGAGACTGGCAGTAAAACAGGGAGCGTTGGCAGCACAGCCGTCCAGAGAGAGGAGACAACAAGGGGAAAGCAAAGAGAGATTCTGCAATCTCCAGCACTGAGGGCCTTTGCCGTGTGAACCAAAGGACCAAACGTCAAAGGTCAGCTCTACAAAGGTCTTTGGGCAACAACAGATAATAAAAAGTAATAACCTCTAGCTCTTAGAGCTAAGTACCATTATCCCCATTTTACAGTTAGGAAAACTGAGACATAGTGAAAGGCAATTGACTTGCCCAACATCACCCAGCAGAGCCAGGATTAGAACCCAGGTCTTCTGTGTCCACTAGCCTATAGTACCTCCCATTGCAACTACTGAAAACAATGGGAGTTTGGAGCCGAACCGGCCTTGGCGCTTTGGAAAAATCCCACAAGGTGCCTCTTTGCATCTTCAGGTGCCGAAACACCTTTGTAAATCTGGCCCTAAGAGTTTCAACCTGCCCCATTAAAGCCAATGGGAGTTTTGCTCTTGTGGTTGCACCAGTTGAACTGAAATCAAATGCTTCTTGGCCTTTTGGCTAACATCAAGTGCACTAGTTGATCTGAAGACGGTTTAAAAAAAATCAATGTAGTTGCACTGGTGCAAAGCCCTGTGTGGATAGACTTATATCAGTTTACAGCTGGCTTGTATGGGTTGAGCTAGCCTGCTCTAACAACCGATTTTGTACCAATTTTAGCTATTTTTTGGGTTGTGTGTGATTTTTTTTTTTTTTTTTAGCTAAATAGATTAATTGGTTCAACCCCTAGCCGGGTGCATTTGCACCAGTATAAAGATGCTTACACCACTATAACTTATTACCCTAAATATATGGGGAAAGTACACAGCTGTCAACATCTTCATACTGGTACAGCTGCGATCACACTGTAGGTTATATGCCGCTGAGTGTCTGTGGCACGCCCAGGTTAGCTGTAAAAAGGCAGTTCCCTGTTGGGACCATAAGCATCTTGCTGTGCTCCTCGGTCCTTCCTTTCGGTAACATGGCAAGTTACCCTGGGGTCAGTCTGGAGTCATCCCTTGATTGCTGTGGGGTCAGGGTCGGATTCTGATCTCCGCTAACCTAAGGTAAGTCTGGGACCAGGGTGCTGGGTACTGAAAGCTATTGAACAAAACTGTAAACCTTGTATATAATGGAAACTACATTAAGCCAGGGATGCTGCCACACCCCCAGCATGCTAATTCCAGCACCCCTGTCTGGGACACTAAAATAAGACCAAATCAACTTTACACGCCACCTGAGAAGACCTTGATATAGCTTCCCCCTAACTGCCTCATTACACAAGGTCATAGGAGTGATGTTTTCTTCTTGGAGAAGTCTGGCCTGGCCCTCCCCACATAGATGGCTGTATATAGGAGTAACATCATTGACATCAATGGAGCTATGCCTGTTTTATGCCACCTGAAGTGAGATGAGACTCAGGATCTATGTTTTAAGATGAATTGTTGATTTATGGGTAACTAAAGTTATCTAGTCAGAGTGGTTCTCCCCTAGGGGTGAGGATTGAAAGATACCTTTGCTTTTCCTTAGTGAGTTGAGCAGCTGTGTCAATGCAGCCATTCTGGAGCTGTATTAAGAACCTTGTAACAATGGAAGTTATGGATGGAGTGGTTGGCAGGAGATCCAGGATGGCAGTGTCAGGGTTGATCTCCTTGCACCACAGTTCCTCAGGGATGCTGATTTCTGTAACAAAGCAGAGAATCTTTCACGCCGTGTGCACAGAATCATAGGAACCAGGGTATCAAGTGGCAGGTGGGGAAAGAAATGGTTTTCACAAAATAATTCTCCACATTTTTCACGCTGTCTTTTTGTCAAAATTTCAAACTGAATCTAAATAAACAAACAAAATTCAACCAACTGGCTGGAAAAAAACCAGCAAGTGTTTTATGAAAAAAGAAGTTGTGAAAAACTTGCAACAGTTAGAAAAAAATTAAAAGTCACCCCCACTTCTAGCTAGCAATTTCCATATGCAAAAATGCTCAGTTAGCTTATACAACTGGGCAACCTGATTATCACTGCCCTTTCGGTACGCAGCTCCCTTCCTCACCAGCCCTGCAAAGATTTACATCCATGCTGAGCTTGAGACATTTTGAGTAGCCCCAGTGAAGTCAGTGGAACCACTCAGAGTATATTAAGGATGTTTATGTCTCTGCAGGATAGCGGGTAACCTGGGACCAGCTGTGTGTCAGGGAATACTTGGTAATTACTCTGGAGTAGACTCATACTCAGCTTCACAACTGAATCATTTGTTTGTTACATGATAGAAAAATATCTAGAAAGGAAAGTAAAACACCATGAAAGTCAAAATACCTGAGCTTCTGGGGCTTGATCTTATATTGCTCCACACTTTCTGAACAGTCTGTATGGCTCTTTTAAAAGTCAAACACCGATCATCTGAAGTTGGAAGAGAACATGGCATTTATCAACATACTTCCCCAAGAAAAAAAAAACAGTTTCCCTCTTGCAAAAATACTTCTAATAGTAAAAAGACTAATTGAAATGTTAACATACCTTACAACATTAAAGAAGATTTACCAACAGGTATGAGGTAAAATTTTGAAAAGTGCCTATGTTTTTTGGGAGCCTGAGATTGATTTTCAAGAGATTTAGGCACTGAAGGCTAGATCCACAAAGGGATTTAGGCACCTAATTGTCATTTTGTACACCTGAAGCCAAAATTTAGATATTTAAAATCGTCACTCAGCTGCCACTTAACTCTGCAGTTGCTTAAATTCCCACTGGTAAAGTCCCTTAGATGCCTAAATGTCTGCTAGGCAGCATGTACACAGTCCTCTAAATCCTGACACCTCCTAAGCCCCAGCAGGATTCATCGGCGGTAACCACTCCACTTGGCCGTGTGGAGCCCTCAGCTGGATACCGTGTCCTGATCTGGGCATCACACTTAAGCGAAGATGTGGACAAACTGGAGAGAGTCCAGAGGAGAGCAACAGAAATAATAAAAGGTTTAGAGAACGTGACCTATGAGGAAAAGTTAAAAAAACTGGGCATGTTTAGACTTGAGAAAAGAAGATGACGGGGGGGACTTGATAACAGTCTTCAGATATGTTAGGGGCTGTTATAAAGAGGACAGTGATCAGTTGTTCTCCATGAAGACAGGACAAGAAGTAATGGGCTTAATCTGCAGCAAGGGAGATTTAGGTTACATATTAAGAAGGGTAGTAGTATACAGCTCGATAGCATTCATCACCATGCATTTTTGACAGGTTTCCACACCCCATTTAGGGCTTATGTCCCGCCTTCCCACCCCGTTTCCGTTGGCACCAAAGTTTTAGTGAAACAGTTTTGTAGGCAGCCTGTCTGTGTTAGTTGTTATGCATTAACAGCCCCGGTGTTTGTGCATGAGGGTTACAGGCTCCCTATGGACTGTTGCAAAGCAGCCCCAGAACCCCTCTTAAATCATACCATCTTCCACTTCGGCTGTACCTTTACATTTTCCACCCCAAGGCCCTCTGCATTAGGGCTTAATTATAGCCCCTCTGATTTCAACAATGTCTCAGGTCTCTTGTCTACTGTTCCATATTATTTAATGCTGTACATCATCTAGGGTTACAGTTTGCATAAAAGAGTTTTATAAAAATAAAAAATATATATTCTCTAGGGGCTTAGACAAGATAATGATCAACAAAATTGTAATTATTGCTTTGCAGACCTTGCTACAAAGTATCTTTTAGCTTGTTTTTGTTAATATTTCTGATAGGCCGTAAGATGGGGGAGATAATACCTCATAAAGTGGGAAAATACTTTCAAATAATAAACGCTTGCCCATGCTAAAGCATAACAACTAACACAGACAGGCTGCTTACAAAACCGTTTCACTAAAAGAGCTATTAACATGCTCCCTAAAACTCAGGACAGCTTTCTCTTTTTTCTTAATAGTTTAAATGCTTTTTTATTCACTTTTTTACCCTCTGCTTACTAAACAGGCACTGCCTTAGTAAATGCCCTTTTAAACCTAGTTTTTAATATTATTTAATAATTTTAAAGGCTCTTTTCTTAACCTACCCTGATAGTAAGTAGTTTAAATGCTTTCTATTCACGTTTTTACCATGGGTTTACCAAACAGGCTTTGTCTTAGTAAATGCCCTTTTTAAACCTAGCTTTCAATATTATTTAACTTTTACATTTATCTCAAAATTTTCTATTCTTTAATAGTCTACCAAACTAGACCTTTACCATCATCTCTCCTTACTCAAACACACTACAAATTTCTCTTCTTTCAAACTAACTAACCCTTTAAAAACAAAAATCTTTCTATTCTTTCATAACCTACCCTTTAAAAGCCTCTCTCTTTACTCAACTTCCCCAAATAACCTCTTTCCTTTTTTTCCTCTAAACCTTACTCAAACTTTCTTTTTTCATCTTTACACTCTCTAACTTTCTTCTTTCAACCTTTTCCTCTCAATATACCCAAGCACAAACACACACAACACTTCCACTAGTCAAATACACACACACACACAGGGATCAGCTGGAGCCAGTTGGCAAAAAACAGTTGCTAAATTTAGAAGCCCTTTGAGAACCAGTTGTTCCGAGCGGGACAACTGGTTCTAAAAAGGCCATCCTGCCCCCAGCCCCAGCTCACCTCTGCTTCCTGGGCTCCTCCCCTGAAGGCTCTGCCACCCACTTCTTCTCCCACTCCCCTGCTTCCCGCGAATCAGATCTTCGCACGGGAAGTCTGGGACTCGGGAGGGGTCAGAAACAAGAAGCGGCTTGGCAAGGTAAGCGGGAGGGGGAGGGAGCGAGGAGGGCTCCAGGGAGGGGAGCAAGGCGAGGCATGGCCCGGCCCTGCTCCGGCCCCAGGCCCAGCAGCTCCAGCCCAGGCGAGCACCCCAGCTTTGGCCTGGCCCCGGGTCCGGCTGTGGCCGAGAGCTCCGGGTCCGGCCCCCGGGCCTGGCTGCGGCTTCGGCCTGGCCCTGCTCCATCCCAGCGGCTCTGGCCCCGGGCCCGGCCGAGTGCCCCAGCTCCGGATGAATGGCTTTAACCCGGCCCCAGCCTGGCCCAGCGCTCCCGGCCCGGCCTCCAGCATGGTAAGGGGGCAGGGAGGGGGTGTTGGAAGAGGGCAGGGGAGTTCGGGGGGGCAGTCAGGAAGAAGCAGGTGTTGGATGGGGCGGTGGGGGGCAGTCAGGGGCAGGGTTTCCAGGTGCAGTCGGGGACAGAGAGAAGGGGTGGTTGGATGGGGCAGGGGTTCCAGGGAGCCATCAGGAATGAGAGGAGGAGTTGGATGGGATGGCAGTTGGCAGTCAGGGGACAGGGAAGGGTGGTGGATGGGGCAGGGGTCCCGGGGAGGGCATCAAGGAATGTGGGGGGTTGGATGGGGCAGGTGTCCTGGGGGGGGCACGACCCCCTCCTGGGGTGAGGAGGAGAGAACCGGTTGTTAATTTTTTGGCAGCTCATCACTGCACACACCCCATTTAAAAATGGCCGACAGTGCCAAACTTTGGCTCCAACGGAAACGGGGTGGGAAGGCGGGACATAAGCCCTAAATGGGGCATGGAAACCTGTCAAAAATGCATCGTGATGAATACTGTCGAGCTGTATACTATTAAGGGTCATTAAATTCTGGAATAGGCTTCCAAGGGAGGTTGTAGAATCTCCATTATTGTGTTGTTGTTGTTTTTAGGAACATGCTGGACAAACACCTGTCAGAGATAATCTAGGTTTACTCGATCCTGGACTTGATGACCTCTCGAGGTCCCTTCCAGCCCTACATTTCTATGAGTCTATGAACTAGACCTCTCCCACCCCAGCAAGCATTCTCAGAGGGTGGTGATGGACAGCAGGAGAGAGATCACTTGATCATTACCTGTTAGGTTCACTCCCTCTGGGGCACCTGAGATTGACCACTGTTGGTAGACAGGATACTGGGCTGGATGGACCTTTGGTCTGACCCAGTATGGCCATTCTTATGTTCAGCTTCCAAGTCTGACCCCACCCAAAGCAGGGCCAAAGCAGATGAGGTAGTGATGGTGGCCTCGTATCAGTGGTTAGGGCACTCACCCTGTATGTAGAAAACGTGAATTCAAATCCCCAACTGTCTTACTTAGTGCCAGGACTAGAACCCAGGGTCCCTAGGATTGCAGGTGAGTGACCTAACCACTGAGCTATTGAGTATTCTGGGCTAGTGCCCTCTCAATTTCTCCTGCTGAACCTGCTCCACTTTGTATAAACTACTTAAATATTAGCTGGAGCAGGGGCACTGGAGCCAGGCTCTCCCAGGTGGGTAACCTAACCACTAAGCTACAAAGCCATTCTCTTTCTGGCCCAATCAGGGTAAGTATTAATCTGTGGATTCCGTTAGACAGCCTGGTGTGTAACTGTCAGGTGTTGCAATGCTGAGTTTAAGTTCTCTTTGTGGATCTAGCCCTGAGAAGATCAAGGCCAGGTCTACACTTGGAGCACTTTGCCGGTGTCGCTATAACAGTATCCTGTTCCAGCAAAGCGCTCCTAGTGTGGACATAGCGTACAGCAGCCAAAGCACTTTTGCTGGTTTGGCTTATTCCTGCCTCCCTGAGCAAAATAAGCGGTCCTGGTGAAAGCACAGTGCAGCTGGTATAACTGTCAGCACTAGGAGCTTTTGCCATCAAGCTCCGTCAATCACAAAATTGCACCTCATCACATCTGACCAGCCTGGCTATGCTGTCACAAGCCTGTAGTGTGGACCTGGCCACAGTCTTATTGAAATCCAACGGCCCTTAGACTCCTCAGGCACGGAGGCATTTTGACTGATTGCTCTCATTGGCTTTTTTGACTGATGTTTACAATTTGCAAATAATTGCAGAACTGCAGGTGTTCTCCTTGGTCCACAGGCCTGATCCAAAGCCCACTGCAGCAAATGGGAGCTTTTCCCTTGATCTCTGCAGTATCTGGCTCAAGCCCAGGCATGTCAGTATTATTCCTTGAACAGCGACCATGCCTAGCTCAGCCATGAAGTTCCTTGGGTTCTTTATTGCTGCTCAAGAAATAGGGTCATACAGATTCTTGGGTACATTGAGGCTGCCTGGGGTTGTCCCCACAATGCAAAGCTGCCCTAAAGCCCCAAGAAAATCCCTGCAGCACTGAGGAATCCACAGGTGTGTAGGGCCAGCACACAGTGATGATTCACACCAGCTGGAGATCTGGCCCCAGTGACTCCAATACAACTGTTCCAAGGGTGGATTTGGTACCATAACCCTAGAAGTATGAAGTGTACCTGAGAGGTTGTCCCATTCCAAGAACTTTCTCACAGAAAGCCTTTCACCTTCATGGATATTGCCGTTTTGGAAAAAGTGGATCAGAGAGCGCTGCAGAGCGAGAATTTCAGGCAGGTGCCGTATGTGTCGGATGTGCTGGTGCTGTAAGAGAAAAGTAACCACCTCTTTAACATGATGCCTGTATTCAGTGAGAGAGAAAAGATGCTATCGGGACGAATGTCAGGTGGTTTTGATGTTCCTGCAAACTTCATGGTTATGTGGGTGTCTAGCTGCTTTGCATCACTGGAGCAATGCAAATCAGCCAGCAGGGACCGGTCCAAGCTCCAAGCCCCTTTGGACTTTTTAATAGTAATCTACTTTATCCCTACAGTTCTCTATTGGACCCTAGGAAAGCTATGCAAAGATCCTGCTACCTGCCAAACCCCTGCCAACCGCCTAGCATTTCATACTGGTCATTGCTAGCACACCTGTTGTAATGCAAACTCAAACTGTCCATAGGCATGTGCTGCAATCAACTGAAGCTGCCTGACTGGAATGGAAGTAGCAGATCACACTTGCCTTGTTTCTTTGGGCCAGATTAAGAGGTGTAAAAAGTAATGGTGTAAATTAACCGCCTTGTGAGGATAGCTGTCCTATTTCTTTACATGTGTATCAGGAAGCCTGGTAGAAGGGGAGGAGTCTAAAGCAGGAAAAAATGGTGCTTTTTAAAGTCAGCTAAAATGTATTGAATCATAGACTATCAGGGTTGGAAGGGACCTCAGGAGGTCATCTAGTCCAACCCCCTGCTCAAAGCAGGCCCAATCCCCAAACAGATTTTTGCCCTAGATCCTAAATGGCTCCCTCAAGGATTGAACTTTTGAACCCACAACCCTGGGTTTAGCAGGCCAATGCTTAAACCACTGAGCTATCCCTCCTCCCATGAGCACTGTTCATAAGACATGTGAAACCCTGCATATACTAGCTTTTTTTCCTATTCTGGACAAAGAACTTTAGGATTAGAAAGAGACAGCAGGCTAAAGGCAAACTATGATTTTCTTTATTCTAATGAAGTTCCTTGTTCCGTGTTTGGAGAAATCAGCCATCGTCACATGACTCCCTTGCACATTGGTCAGTGAGTGTGAGTCGGCATGAGAGAGTCCAAATGAGAGTAAGGGAGTAAATCTTACACATCATCTCGGAATCTGGCTTTATGGGCATAACTTAAAACTGAACGTTCATGTTTAAATACGGACATGATGGAAGACCTAGCATAATTATCTCCTGTCTTTAAATCAAGACCTTAACATAACTGTAAGTAAAAGCCGCATCTAAGACAAAAGCCATGTGTGAACCTGTCCAGGAGCTTTTGGCTGAGTATTGATTTGAGTAGCTGTGTGTTTATGGGAAGAGAGATCACACCGGGCTACACCAGAAAATTAGGTCAGTTTAATTATGTCAGCCAGAGGTATTGAAAATTCACCCCCCTGAGCGGTGTAGTTATGACCTAAGGCTCTGTGTAGACATTGCTAGGTTAACAGAAGAATTCTCCCATCGACCTAGCTACTGCCTCTCAGGGAGGTGGATAACCTACACCAGTGGGAGAATCACTCCCGTCAACGTAGGTGGCATCTATACTGAAGCACTACAGTGGCACAGCATTCTAAGTGTAGACAAGCCCACAGAAACAGAGGTCAGACAAGAACAGGCTAAGAGAGAGAGACTGCCAGAAGGAGGGAGCAGCTGCAAGCCAGTGGGTGACTCTGGCAGAAACCTGGGAAGAGGCCAGGGGCGCAGGATCAAAGATTGCTCTTGGTGCTGTGAGCAACAAAAGCTGTTTCCTGCTAGTTGATTCCCCCCTGTGTTCAGAGACACGAGTCTTTGTTCATTATTTGTAAATAAACAAAACTGCAGTAAATAAAATATCAGACTCCATCAATTTCTACGTCCAACAAGGCCCCAAACTTTAACTAGCCTGTTGGGCTGAAAAGGGGTTACAATGTATTCACATCTCTGTATATGTGTGTGCTGTTCTAACGCATGTGCTGTTTGTGTGTGCACATTACTTCAAATCATCCCAGAGCACCTTGGACAGCAGTTCCAGGAGCACAGGGAACTGGTTTGCTCCATTTTCTTGTTGCACCAGATGGGTCAGGCGCTGGATTGTCATCCTCTGTTCAAATCTCCACATGCAGGGCATGTTGATCAGCCCGCAGCTCGGCAGGTGGCTGAAAGGCGGGGACTGGCCGTAGGCTATTTTCAGGAGAACATTTGAACTGTGAGCTCCCTCCTCTACAATCTGCTTCTTTGCAGAAGCAAGTTTCTGCTCCAGCACCTGTGGAAGTGAGATGTCAGTTAGGAATCAGGTCTGGTTATAAAGGGGCCGGGCTCTTCTCATTGGTCTGAGAGGCAGCCGGGCTGGCTCAGGGTTAAGACACCAGACTAGAGATCCGGGTTCAATTCTTGGCTCTGCCTCCGACTCCCTGTGTGATCTCAGAGAAGCTATTTCATGACTCTGTGTCTCCATTTCTCATCTGTAAAAAGGGACAATAATCCTGCCCTTGTCTATTTACACTGTGAGCTCTGTGGGGCAGGGACTGATTTCCACTGTGTGTCTGTGCAGTACCCAGCTAGGGACTACAGAAACTCCATAAAAGCGGAGGGGCCACTGGCATCCGAAATATGGCCCCATCCTAACCCCTTCCCCCAAGGACCCGCCCTGGAGCTGCCCATTCCCCCATGGCTCACCCCCTTCTCGCTCTTCTCCGCCCCCTCGCCCTTATAGCAGGTAATAAGTGGGAGGACCACGGCCCCATCACCCCACTCCCACCCACAGACTCTTTGTGTGTGTCTGTGAATTGCCAGGCAAAATGGGGCCCTGATCTTGGTTTAAGCCAACAGGCCCTACTGTGATAATAATAATAATAATGAAATGCCAACAGAACTCTTGGAAATGCAGGGTGGCAGGCAGTTTAACACCAGGTTCATAGACACTCAAACACACAGGAGTTTCCTCTCTAGTGTGCTGAACACAATGGACAAGTTTTTACATTGAAAAAATGAACCAGGCTTAATATAGTTTATGTTGTCCTATCAGGTTCTTATAATGCGCCCATCACTGTGGCATCTGAGCACCAAGGGGTTCTTTGGAGGCAAAACAATGGCATTTTAGAAATGTTTTGTGTGACTTCTGGTTTCATATAGTGGCATGGAAGTCTCAGGTGGGCTTTTTCTGGCTCACTCTCTCTTACCCTGAGTAAACAGCTGGTTTATTTGTGATATTTACCATGTTTAGAAAACTGGTTCTCACATACCTGGAAGAACGACTGAGTTACGGCTTTTAAACAGCTTTCCCATTGTACTCTGTCTTCTTTTTCATGCATACATTTAATAGTCATGTTTGTGTCTGTAAGAAATATACAATTACACGTCAGCTTTCATCATTTAACATAAATTAATGAGCAGATCTAAAGTAGCGCAGTCGTTCATAATAGTGAAATGAATTACAGTGTTACCAGGCAACTGGATTCCTGAGCCATAAGATATAGGAGAACATTCACATATTAGCCAGTTAAAAATCAGTTTATTAATAGGTTCGTAGGTTGTAAGGCCAGAAGAGAGTGTTATGATCATCTAGTCTGATCTCCTGCATAACACTGGCCATAGAACCTCAGCCAGTGATTTCTACACCATGCCCATCACCTCTGTCTGAGCTATAGCAGATCTTTTAGAATGAGATATCACATCTTAATGTCAAGACTCCAGGTGCTGGGGAATACATCTCATCCCTACATGAGGTGTCCTGATGACTCATTCCCCTCTCTGATAAACATTTTGAATCTAATTTTAGTCTGAATTTGTCTCACTTTGTCATAAATACAGAAGCAAAAAACAAAATAAAAAAAACAGTCCCTAAAACGAGGCGTTTCTTTACCGGCTGTGCTGTCGAGGATGTATCTGAGGAATAGGTGGACTGTCATCGTTGCATCGTCTATGTTTCCACTAAGTGACTCCGCTAGGAACTGGATGTCTTTTTCAAGATGGTCACAAAAGAACTTTACGGCGTCCTGGGGCTTCACTTTCATTAGCTCCAAAATGGACTAGAAGGCAAAGTATTTCCATAGTTTAGCTCTGAGGAAGCATTTCCCCATATAATTGTACAGACACTTCTCTAAAGGCAATGTATAACTCAGTCAAAGTTACCATTACAAGTTATAACTGGTTAGTGGTGTACAACCCTGATGAGTTATGACAGACAGACAGACAGAAGTGTTATTGGGCATATTTGTTTTCCCACCTGTTTATCAGTAAAAGTTCCCAGGAGCATTGAAGAATGGAGCAGTGCTCTGGCGATGCAGACTGAAGTTGCAGGCAGATCCCTCTCTGTCTCATTGTTCCGTGAGGACGGACTCACCAGCACGTAGCCTCTCTCTGTTTTATCCTTCGTGCTGTATTAAGAAACCATCATTTGACAGTCATAGAGGTCAGAGTTTTCTCCCAAACCTTGTATTTTTTTGGTGTTTCACCTTAACCAGTTCACAACTATAGTGACCGTGGGGTCACACTGGGGTGGGGAAAAGGATTGGAATTTTGAACTTTCAATGAAATTTCCCCTAAAATTGGCACCTATAGTTCACCCCAGTAGACAATTCCCAGCTGTGTGGGTTTAAGTTGACACAGTCTTATTCATTCCTTTTACATCACAAACAATGATTTTAAACTTACATATCTACTTCCTCAAATCCCTCCACGGGGTTGTGATTAGTCCCACCGACCTCGGAGCCACACAGACACTTGATAATAACCCAGGGCCGTCCGCACTGTTGTCACAGGAATAATGTCAGCATTAGTCACTTCTTAAAGAACCAGCGGTGCAACAATTGTATGATGGTTTGCTCAGCTGCTAGCCAGACAGCATCACTCGCTCCAGCTGAGCAAGAAACAGACTTTGCACAAACCGCTGGAGGCAGAAATGTTCCAAAGAGCGAACAGGAAAGACAGTGAGTGTGCAACACACTGGCCTTGTGCATAGGATCATGTTCTCAAAGTAGCCTAGTGGAGTTAGGGCTTGTCTACACAGCCCCTCAGTGCACGGCAAGTCGAGGTGTGAATGTACACGAACCAACTGTCTGTGTGGCACCTGCTCCTGCACGCTAAAAGTGCTACTGAATCAGCAGTACGTCCAAGTGCAATATGGAATTTTAGTGCACAGGACGCAGCAGTGTCCACACAGTGATTTAGTGCGCAAGACAGTGTGCTGTAGTTCACACCGTGGCTTGTCGCACACAAAGTGGCCATGTAGACAAGCCCAATGGCTCCCCAAACATGCTGAAGTTTGGGGGGGGGATGGGTGCCTAGCTCACTTTGTGTGTATAAACTTGTGGTCTCACGAAATGTATGCAGAATCAGTATGATTGATAATGGCAAGGCAAAACCACATCGGTCACTGTTTAAAACCACGTTGCTAGAACGGAGGAGGAGGATTAGGTGCAGGACACTCAGACCTCCAGTTGGGAAGGCCCAGATCCACCAAGGTACATCGTGGCTAAGCCCCAATTTCAGGCATCACTGCGAGCCACAAAACTCCTGCTCTGTTACCTCCTAACCCTGTAGCATCTATGCTCACTCAGCGCCTCTGTTTTCAGGGTACACGTTCCCTCAGTGCTGAAGTTTCTGCCTCTGGGCATGTGCATTGCTGTCTCCCTCTAGGTGTCCAAAGGCCAATCTCTTGCCTCAGCCCCAGAGCAACCCACGAACCAGGGGAAGACAGGAAAAGGAGCCCGTTGAAAACCAAGCCAGAGGAGAAGGTTCCTTCACACCTTTCAGCTCAGTGGTTCGAGCACTCACCCCGGGTGTGGGAAGTTCAGGTTTCATTGCCCCCTTGGCCCAAGGGGGACTAAGAATTTGAACTGGGGGCTCCCAGCTCCCAGGAGGGTGCCTAGCCACTGAGCTATGGGATAATCTGATGGGGCAAACTTCATCTTGAAAGAAAGAGACCTAGGCATCTAACCCCCCCTGACTCTATTGGAGGGGTTCCCATTCGTGGATCACTAGGCAGAGCCAGCCACCTCCCTGGAGCCTGGACTCAGGTGCCTACCTCTCTGAAGGGGGCAGGGCTTAGCACATACCCCAGTGATTGGTATCTCCCATTGGCTAGCTTAAATAGCTCCCTGCCTAGTGTGCTGGCTTGGTGTGTCACATTGTCAAGTGCCTGTCTCTGCCCAGGCATTGGGCAATGGTGCCTAACTCGGGCTCTGTGGATCCCATTGCTGTTCCAGTGCTTTTCTAAGCAACTAGAAGTTAGGTGTGGCCGTGTGCAGCGTCACAACGCCTATCTAAGCAGAGGCTGAATGAGCTCTCCCCTGACATCTAGTGGTGAGCTGTGGAAAAGGACTTCAGGAGCTGATCTCATTTGCATGGGCACACCCACCCTGCCTAGGTGCTCAGCACGATGGAATTGCTTGCCCAAATGATCACTTTTTGGCTGGTGTGGGATCCCCAGTCTCCTTGTCATTGGGGTCGGAGTTATAAAGACTTGTTATCCTTGTTGTGTGTTGTGTGAATCCAGGGAAGCAGAACTGTACTTGGCATTTCCTGATTGAGGGACTCACCCTCAACTAAACGACAATCGCTAGGCAGGGGGACATGTGTTCTGAAGCCCAATGAGTTGAGAGAGAGGGTGGGAACTGTCACTTGTACCTGGTAGTGTGGGCCTTACCTAAGGGCCCTGGACACCATTTGATCCTTCCTCTCTCTACTGTGTAATAAGAGAGAATCTTATTACACAAGACAGGGCAATAAGCAGAGAGGTGTGGTGCTGGGGCAGTAAAACAAGTAAAGTGCCTTCTTACCCTCCACCCAGGGTGGGAGGTGAACTCTGCAGATGCAACTCTGCCCCTGGGTCTGCACGTACCAAGGACAACAACTGTGAATGGGGTGCAGAGAAGGGACGGGCATGTTAAAGGGACTTTTGGTTGCTGGATTTAAGAACTTGATGGAAGAGGACACTGCCCAACTTACTCATGAGTTGGTCTTTTGCGCATGGTTTATGTTTATGAACCCTGTTTGTGGTGTTTTCCCAAACTTCCCTCCTGTTATTCAGTTTCTTTTCTACATTCAGACACTGTGCTGGTAAGAGGGGAAGTATTGCCTCTTAGAGGCGCCCAGAGGGTGGTGTGTGATTGTCCCATGTCACTGGGTTGGGGCTTGAGCTGGTTTTGTGTTGTATTGTTGAAGAGGAACCCCTAGATATTGAACCTGGCCCTTGTTGCTGCCAATTCCAACAGGCAGAAGGGTTACACCTCACCCCTTTGTGAATCTGGGCCTAAGGCATTTACAGTGGAAAACAACTACCTCTACACATACTGCTCGCTTTACTCTTACAGGCCATGCCATGGAACTCTTCATATTCTGTAACTGTCTCCACAGACACATCTACACATGTAACCCACACTTACCAGTGTGGTGCCCAGCCCAGCTCCAGCGATGGCCGGGCCGTACATAGAGGTTGATGAGCCTGCTACAGCCTGGGCTAAGAGAGGTGGGTCTTTTGGCTCAGGCAGGAAAGAACTGTGCTCTTAGCTCTGGAGGAGGCAGGTTCAGCCCCACCCAGGGGCTCTACCACCTTTACGGGGCTGTCTCAGGTAGGGGCTACATGCAGATACAGCTTCCGATATGAAACTTTCGTATCACAGGAGACTAGCATGGGGCTGCACAGCAATGAACTTCTCAAGCCCAAACATTACATCTGCCCTAACGTGAAGGTTTAGGTGCAATTTAAGTGCATTTTAGATAGGGAGATAAGGTCTGGAGTCAGCTTGGGCCTCTGATCCTTGTGTCAGTGGCAAGTAATCCTGTCCTGAGAAATCCAACAAGTACATTCCAGAGACAGAGACGCAGCAAGAGGCTGAAGATACACCCGCAACGAACAACAGCTATGAAGAGACACTTACATTTTCAATGCTCCAGTACTGCCCGCATCGGCATCCTGTGTGAGAGGGAATCAGACCAATCAGCTACTGATACAGTCACACAAACAGTAATGATAATGTACCAGAACCTCCGCTCGGGGGATCAGCACAGCCCCAGTGACTCCAATGGAGTGACGACCGATTCTCCCCAGCTGTGGATCTGGTCCCATCGAATTGGAGCTACAGCCCATTTACATCAGCTGGGGACCTGGTCCCAAACTTCCTGCTTCCGTAAAAAATGACCTTGTGACTCAATATTCTAAACCAGATTTCTGGTCAGTCTGAAATGCGATCAGTGCAGGACCAGACTGGAGGGACACAGTTGGCTTTAAGCAGCCTTTACCCATCCCTTGTATCAAGGCTGCCAGACCCTGCCCCAACCTTACTCTAATTTAAGACCAGTTCCTACAGACTCGGGGTACCTTTTGGTCCAGCAAAGTTCAGCTGGACTTGGCTGTGTTCCAGTCATGCCCCGTTTTCCCCAGCCATATCTCCACCCGGAGGCTTGGAAAAGAAGATTGTCTCTGTATGTATACACCACTAAGGCAAGCACGCCTGGTATTATGATAGTGGGGTGTTTAAAAGCATCCAGAAAAATACTGATATAAAGTTTTTCTGACACTTACTCCACAGTGTATCTGCCGTGGCAGTGTTTTTCCAATTCCTCACATCAAAAAGAAGGTCACTCGGCATGGTTGGAAGGTAGCTCGCCTGGTAAACAAACCACAGTTGGACACCTTTACTACAGCACTGGGGCAGAGCGGAAGGAAGGGCTTGTGCATAGAGCATTGGATGGGGATTTGGGAGATACAGGTTTGGTTCCTGGCAACTTCCAGACTAAGCTCAGAACCTCATTGCACCAAGTGCTGCACAGACACACAGTTACTGAAATCAGGGCCCCATCATGTCCCCATCAGAGTCCTGCACTTAGGAAGGAAGAATCCCAAGCACCGCTACAGGCTGGGGACCAACTGGCTAAGCAGCAGTTCTGCAGAAAAAGACCTGGGGATTACAGTGGACGAGAAGCTGGATATGAGTCTGCAGTGTGCCGCTGTTGCCAAGAAAGCCAATGGCATATTGGGCTGTATTAGTAGGAGCATTGCCAGCAGATTGAGGGAAGTGATTATTCCCCTCTATTCGGCACTGGTGAGGCCATACCTGGAATATTGCATCCAGTTTTGACCCTCCCACTACAGAAAGGATGTGGACAAATTGGAGAGAGTCCAGCGGAGGGCAACGAAAACAATTAGGGGGCTGGAACACATGACTTATGAGGAGAGGCTGAGGGAACTGGGCTTGTTTAGTCTGCAGAAGAGAAGAGTGAGGGGGGGATTTGATAGCAGCCTTCAACTACCTGAAGGGGGGTTCCAAAGAGGATGGAACTCGGCTGTTTTCAGTGGAGGCAGATGACAGAACAAGGAGCAATGGTCTCAAGTTGCAGTGGGGGAGGTCTACATTGGATATTAGGAAACACTAGTTCACTGGGAGGGTGGTGAAGCCCTGGAATGGGTTACCTAGGGAGGTGGTGGAATCTCCTTCCTTAGAGGTTTTTAAGGCCCGGCTTGACAAAGCCCTGGGTGGGATGATTTAGTTGGGGTTGGTCCTGCTTTGAGCAGGGGATTGGACTAGATGACCTCCTGAGGTCTCTTCCCACCCTAATCTTCTATGATTCTATGCCAGGGACTGCTCGGACACACAGCAACTGAGATCAGGGTTCCGTCGGGCTGGGCACTGCTCGGACACACAGCGACCAAGATTGGGATCCTGTTGTGCCCAGCACCATACAGACATATAATGAGACAATCCCTGCCCCAACGAGTTACAATATAAATAGACAAGAGGTGGGAGGAGAAACTAAGAAGGAGAAAGGTTCAGTGATTTGCCCAAGTCACCCAGGGAGAGGTGGGAACAGAACCCAGGAAACCTGAGTATTAGTCCAGTGCCTGATCGCCCAAGAACACAGCCCCTCTGAATGAATAATAAAATACTGGTACGGAATCATAAAGCCAAAATGGGCCTATAAAAGAGCTCAGCCTCCAAAGCGGGCTGCCGGCTAGGCCACGTCAATTCTCACAAGGGTGTTTGTGCTGTGCCAACCCAGCTTCATGCCCAATTCTCCCCCTTCGTCCCAGGTACAGGGTTTCATTTCCTTGTGCTAGGGGGCTTTCTCGTCCTGAACAAAGACAGAATTCTTCCTCCGGGAATTTGGTGCCATAACTTGGGAAAGTAGCCACCTGAGCACAAAGGGAAAGAGTCATCGATGTCAAGGCCAGAAGGAACCTTTCTGACCATCCAGCCTGGTCTCCTGCATATCACAATCCAGAGAATCTCACCCTTGCGCGTCCTGCGTCCGGCCCAATGACTTGTGGAAACTTTCATTTCCCTTTTGATTTCAACAGGAAAATCGAACTTTATCAGCTGACATTAAGATAATGGTTCACTGCAAACAGACACACACAGATGGACAGACAGCCAGGTGGATAATTCAGGGCTCCAAACAATGGTAACTGAGTGAGATTCTCTGGTCTGGGTTATGCAGGGGGTTATAATGGTTCTTTCCGGCCTTAAATTCTTTCGATACTATTTCCCTGGAGCCCCCAGAACCTCAGGCAGGTGCTGTCGTGCACATATCCCCAGCATTCGTCACTGTAAGGGGGGGGGATGCAAATAGTGACTTTGGGGGTTTTTGGACTAGAAAGTCCAAAGTCTCTGGTTAGCGACTGAGTTAACAGAATAGGACGAGACCCAGAAGCAAAGTGCAGGTGGGATGTGGCACAGTGGCCATGATTTTGGATGATTTTAAATATATCTGTATTTATAGGGACAGATCTTAAGTTCCTCCCATACCCAAAAGCTGCTGTAACCGACACTGCAGACAGAAAGGGGCATAAAGGGGATGATGTCAGTGGCACACAGAGCTGCTGGGGCCAAGGAGGAATACAATGGCTCTTTGCTTTAGACTCACCTTGACAGCGCTGGGCTGGAAGCAGATGGATTTGAATAGCTCGGTGAGCGGGTGCTGGGACAGGGTCAGCGTGAGAGCAGTATGCAGCACCACTTCCAGCAAGGCTGCATTCTCCTGGCTGCTCACGTCACTCATGATCTTTTCCAATTTGTTTTCCATGGATTCTTCTGATGGCCGCGATGCCTGTAGGAGCCTCTCCATGTGCTTTGTGATGGCCTAAATGACAATCAAATAAAACAGAGAGAGGTTTATGGTCTCCACTTTGCACATTTCACTCCAGAGGGTCACACCGATCTCTGTTGTGTTTTATAATCAGGATGAAATTCACCCCTGTGCAGAGAAGCCAGCGCAAGACCGTGGTGTTCAGTGATGGCTCAGTGCATAGAAGCTTGCAAAGAGATCTGCTTTGTTCTGTTTCCAACTGGCTGTAATAACAAGAGATTCACAGCACCCCACCTGACTGTCTGTCTGGGAAGCTCAGACCTTAAAGGCACATTCCCTATAATTACAGTAGGCACCAGTTAAGTCCCATTAAGTCCCTTTGCCCACAAGAGCAAACTATCCCACTGCATAGGAAAGACAGGAAGTGTGGCTAGAGACCACCCTGGCTTAACCAGGAGATCTTCAATGATCTAAAAAAAATAAAATAAAAGAGTCCTACAAAAAGTGGAAACGAGGTTAAATTACAAAGGATGAATATAAACAAATAACACAAGTATGTAGGAACAAAATTAGAAAGACCAGATACAAAATGAGATCAAACTAGCTAGAGACATAAAGGCTAACAACAAAACATTCTACAAATATATTAGAAGCAAGAGGAAGAACAAGGACAGGGTAGGCCGGTTACTAAGTGCGGGACGATGGTGGGAGGGAAAGAACAACAGAAAATGTGGAAATGGCAGAGGTGTTTAATGACTTCTTTGTTTTGGTTTTCACCAAGAAGGTTGGTGGTGATTGGGCATTTAACATAGTGAATGCCAGTGAAACTAAGGTAGGATCAGAAGAGGCTAAAATAGGGAAAAAACAAGTTAAAAATTACTTGGACAAATTATATGTCCTCAAGTCACCAGGGCCTGATGAAATGCATCCTAGAATACTCAAGGAGCTGACTGAGTAGACATCTGAGCCATTAGCGATTATCTTCGAAAAGTCATGGAAGACGCAAGAGATTCCAGAAGATTGGAAAAGGGCAAATCTAGTGCCCATCTATAAAAAGGGAAATAAGGACAACCCGGGGAATTACAGACCAGTCAGCTTAACTTCTGTACCCGGAAAGATAATGGAGCAAATAATTAAGCAATCAGTTTGCAAACATCTAAAAGATAATAAGATGATAAGTAACAGCCAGCGTGGATTTGTCAAAAACAAATTGTGTCAAACCAACCTGATAGCTTTGGTATATCTTGACTTTAATACGGCTTTTGATACTGTCTCGCATTATCTTCTCATAAACAAAACTAGGGAAATGCAACCTAGATGGAGCTACTATAAGGTGGGTGCATAACTGATTGGAAACCGTTCCCAGAGAATAGTTATCAGTGGTTCACAGTCATGCTGGAAGGGCATAACGAGTGGGGTCCCACAGAGAGCAGTTTTGGGTCCGGTTCTGTTCAATATCTTCATCAATGATTTAGATAATGGCATAGAGAGTATGCTTATAAAGTTTGTGGATGATACCAGGCTGGGAGGGGTTGCAAGTGCTTTGGAGGATAGGATTAAAATTCAAAATGATCTGGACAAACTGGAGAAATGGTCTGAGGTAAATAGGATGAAATTCAGTAAGGACAAATGCAAAGTACTCCACTTAGGAAGGAACAATCAGTTGCACACATACAGAATGGGAAATGACTGCCTAGGAAGGAGTACTGCGGAAAGGGATCTGGGGGTCATAGTGGACCACAAGCTAAATATGAGTCATTCAACAGTGTAATGCTGTTGCAAAAAAAGCAACCCCTTCTGGGCTGCATTAGCAGGAGTGCTGAAAGCAAGACACAAGAAGTAATTCTTCCGCTCTACTCCACACTGATTAGGCCTCAACTGAAGTATTGTGTCCAGTTCTGGGCGCCACATTTCAGGAAGGATGTGGACAAATTAGAGAGAGTCCAGAGAAGAGCGAAAAAAATGATTAAAGGTCTAGAAAACATGACCTATAACAGAAGATTGAAAAAATCGGGTTTGTTTAGTCTGGAGAAGAGAAGACTGAGACGGGACATGACAACAGTTTTCAAGTATCTAAAAGGTTGTTACAAGGAGGAGGAAGAAAAATTGCTTTTCTTAACCTCTGAGGATAGGTCAAGAAGCAAAGGGCTTAAATTGCAGCAAGGGAGGTTTAAGTTGGACATTACGGAAAACTTCCTAACTGTCAGGGTGGTTAGGTACTGGAATAAATTGCCTAGGGAGGTTGTGGAATCTCCATCATTGGAGATTTTTAAGAGCAGTTTTGACAGACACCTGTCAGGGATGGTCTAGATGGTGCATGGTCCTGCCATGAGTGGAGGGGGCTGGACTTGATGGCCTCTCGAGGTCCCTTCTAGTTCTCTGAGTCTCTGATTCAGGTCCTATGCAGCAGATCCTGAGCTGGTGTCAATTGTGCTGGCTCTCTGCACAGGGGTGAATTTCACTTGTACAGAATCACAAACCAAACCATGTTCCATTAAAATAGAAAACAGACACTCACTGTTAGTTGCTTGGCTTCTTCGGAGTCTGTGTTTTTAATGAGGCCTCTTGCTCTGTCTAGCGTCACAAGCATCAAGGGTGTATTGGAGCTGATTTTCATGTCCTAAGGAAATAAAAATATTTTATACTTTTGTTATAAAGAAGCTGTCTATGTACTATTTAAGGCACATCATTTTATAGCAAGAGGCCGCTAAAGAATCCTATCAGACCAGTTACATTTGAAGGTTAATTAAAATATTTTTCATGTATTTTATTATTAATTATTATTCTTATTTTATGTATTGTTTTATTATTTGTATTATGGCAGTGTCTAGAAGCCACAATCTTGATTGAGGCCCATAGTGCCAGGAACTGCACAGACACAAAGTGACTGACAACAGTCCTCCCTGAGCGATATAGTTATACCAACCTAACCCACCGTGTAGATACTGCTATATCAGTGAGCGGGAGAACCTCACCTGCAGATGTAGCTACCGCCTGTCGGGGAGGTGGATTAACTACACCGATGGGAGAGCTCTCTCCTGTCAGCGTAGAGCATCTTCATTAAAGCGCTACAGCGGGGCAGCTGTGCCAGTGCAGTGTTTTAAGTGTAAACCTGCCCACAGTAACTAAGATCAGAGCCCCATTGCGCAAGGCGCTGCACCCATGTACTGAGAGACAGTCCCTGCCACAAAGAGCTCTCAATCAAAATACCAGAATCATTTTGAAAATAACCCACAAAAGCCCAAAGGTCATGTTTTACCAATTCTGTGGTTTGCAGCACTTTTTGCTTATCAAGAACAAAACTGCTTTCAGCAGAGCCATTGGACGGTTTGGGGCAGTTGCCCCGGGTCCCTGTACTTTGGGGGGTCCTGCACTTCAGGGAGACACGGGGCCTGGGAAGGGCAGAGGCTGGCGGCAGCGGGACTGGCCCTGCTTCGCTCTACCTCGCTGGCTCCCGGCATTGCTCGGGAGAAGTGGGGTGGGGCCTTGGGGGAAGGGGAAGAACGGGGGAGGGAGCAGGAAGAGGCAGGGTGGGGGCAGGAGTTTGGGGGAAGGGGCAGAATGGGGATGGGGCAGGAAGGGGTGGAGTGGAAGCAGAGTTGGTGTGGGAAGAGGCGGTGCAGGGGCAGGAAGAGTCACGGGGGTGGGGGGTTGTCCCAGGCCCTGCAACCCCCTAGGGATGGCCCTGGCTTTCAGGTGAAAACAGGTCTCTTGAATTAACCATCCTGTAGAAAGGAGATGCAAACTATTCATACAGTTTCTGTAAGCATAAAATTCTGTCGCCTTTGGAAGCCACTTACCTGTGAAGTCTCAATTCCTCTGGGTAAAATCCACGACTCTTGCTGAAGAATCTTCTGCATTATGTTCAGCCCATAGAAATTACAAAGATTTCTAATCAGGAATATTTGAGGCCAAGGTGTTTGGGCCTTTTCAACCAGATTTTTCATGGAATTCACAAGTTGGGACTGTTTCTCTGCAGTTTCAGCACTGGTCCATGTATTCTGGTCTGCAGCTGCCAAGAGAGTTCAGTATTAGCCCCAAACCAATACACTATGGCTGCCTAGCTTCACAGTTGTTCAAACCTCATACGCAATGAAATCCCTGCAGTAAAGTTACCATAGTATTTAAGATAAAAGGGGAAAAAAGGAGAAAGTCAAGAAAGACCCTATTTGAATACACTTCATCTGAACCAGAAGGAACAGTCCTTCCATTAACCCTTCTGAAGTGAAGATTTACAGGTATAAAATGCAATGCCACCTCCCAGTGAAAACTGCTTCATGGATAAAATTCATCCTGTAGGATTAAATGTGGCCACCATTAATTTTGTGGCAACAGTGAGTTTGGTCTGGCAGAGCCTACAGCATTCAGAAAAGTCAGACATTTTTAGAGTCTCAGATTTTCAGGTCAAAAGGGCCCAATGTATTCACCCAGTCCAGCCTCCTACATCATCTTGTAAATCAAGATTGGATGTTTTTATAAAAAGTGCTGCTCTAGGAATTATTTGGGGGAAGTTCTGTGGCTTGTGCTGTAATAGATGATCACAATAATACCTTCTGATTTGGGAATCTATGGATAACCCAGGCCAGAGAATCTCCCCCAGTGATTCCCGCATCTGGCCCAATAATTCCTGGCTGAGCTAGAGCAGAGCTTTGAGAAAGAGACTTAAATTCTTGACTTAAATACTTTAAAAACTCATTTAAAGTAGCTTTTAGCCTGTCTCTTTTAATTTGGTGACCTCATACCAAGTGAAATTGAAGGGAAAGATCATTTCACTAAAGTCAGCTGGGTAAATGTGCTGGCCATACAGAAGTGGGACATTTGTTTCTGTAAGTATCACACACTTTTGTACATCTTGTCCTTTAAAGTTGTATTTTCCAGTAATGATCAGAGCTGGCTGGAAAATGGAATTTCTGTTCTGTGGGAAATTCTGACATTTCTAAATTTGTGTTGGTCCCAAATGATGAGGAAAAGTCAAAATCTCGAAATATTTCATGTATGAAATATTCCGATTCAGAAAGAGCTGTAAGCAGAGTCCGAATGAGCTCTCCCCGACATCTAGTGATGAGCTGGGGGAGAAGATATCAGAAGCCGACCTAGTTTGCCTAGACCTGCCCACTCTGCCTAGGTGCGCCACATGATGGAGCCGCTTTGCCCAAATGATCACTTTTAGCTGGTGTTGGATTGCAAATCACTTTGGCATTGGGTGCAGGAGTGATAAAGTTTTATTATCCTTGTTGTGTGAATAGAGGGCAGCAGATCTGTGCTTGGCATACCCTGACTGAGAGGCTCAACCTCAACTGAACTCCACTCGCTAAGCAGAGGGTAGGAGCACTGAAGCCCAGTGGAGAAATGAGAGGGTGAGGATGGGTGTCTGTACATGGTGGTGTGAGCTCTGCCTAAGAGTTCTAGACACCATTTGTCCTTCCCCCTCCCCACTGTTTAATGACAGAGCTGATTACGATTCAGTTGAGAGTCTTTTGTTTTGGATCACTAGAGCTGAAATCACTGATAACCAGGTCCAAGCATTGGAGCTGCTATGGGACAGCGTCTCTGGTAAAAGTGACTGCCCAGCCTGCACTAGCAATGAGGCTCCCACAGTAACAGCTGAAATCACTGACGGCTGTGTTAAGTAATGGGACCTCAAGACATTCCAGAGCTTGCACTAGAGGGCAGTGGTGGCGTGAGCGATGTCAGAGCAGCTGACACAGGAGTGAGCGGCTGCCAGAGCGACAGACAGCGGAGTGAGCTGGTGGAGCGAGTGGCAGCAGAACGAGTGGCCAATAAAGTGGCTGACGGCACAGCAAGCAGTGGTGGAGCGTGTGGCCCACGGTGGAGCGGTAGCTGAGGCATTGCTGGGTGTCTTTCACCCCCTGGGTGGGAGGTGAACTCACACTGATGCACCTCTAAACTCTGGGTCTTCACTGACCAAGGACAACAACTGTGAGTGGGGTGCGGTGGCGGGACAGGAAAGTGGTGTGCTAAAGGGACATTTGTTTGTCAGACTTTCACACCACAAGGTGAGAGACTGAGGAAAAGGACACTTCCCAGTGTAATCTGGTGTGGGTGTTTTGTTCATGGCCATCTGTTTTTGAATCAGGCTTGTGGTGTTTCCCCAAATTAATGCTGGGTTCCTTTCCCCTTTTACTAAAAAGTTTACTTTTCCATACACACACTCAGTGTTTGCGAGAGGGGAACTATTGCCTCTTGGAGGCTCCCAGGGATGGTGTGTAATTTTTCCAGGCCACTGGGTGGGGGCTCAAGCCAGTTTTGCCTTGTGTTATTGAAACAGAACCCCTAGATACTGAACCCAGCCCTTGTCGCTGCCAACTCCACCTGGCAGAAGGGTGACACATAGAAACAACCTTATTGAAATGAAAGGTTTGATAATGTCAAAACATTTCATTTTGATCATATCATACATAATATATGAAAGTCAAAATGAGAAAATTGAACTGAAATGATAAAGTTAAAACAAAGTCAAAATGAAACAATGAAAAAGTCAATATCAAATAAAAAGCTCCATTTCAATTTCAAAATGTTTCAAAACTTTTCTGTTGAAAATTTCATCAAAATCGACGAGTTCCCACAAAACGTTTCAGTTCGGAAGGGACAGCATTTTCGAATGGAAAACTGTTCAGCTGCAAATGTTTTGCTCAGCTCTGGAAATTACTGTAGACAAACACAATCCTTAAAGCAAACAACATCCACGGAGCTGTATGGTTATCTAAACAATCTCCCCTGATGTCCAGCATGACTGGAAAATGGTTAGATACTCCACTCACCACTTGGCAGTTCTCTGCCAAGCACAGCTGCGACGTTACCGATGGCGAGTCGGAGCTTAGCAATGAACTGCAGGTTTTCAATGCTGGTGACGGTGGCAGAGCTGGGAGCAGACAGATCTGCAGTGGAGAGCACGTGCTCCGAATTCTGGCTGGCATCTTCTTCAAAGGAGGAATACATAAAATCCTGTTCGAGAGAGAGAATTTTTAAAAATGTACAGTAGTGAACAGATAGTAACTCTGTGTAAAGGGGATGCAGTTGGTTGGGCAGGTTTTTTTTAATGACTCAACTCTTCCCTTCTCCCCACACCACACAGCAGACGTTAATCTTAAAGGCTACAAAAAATAAAACTGTTCTGGTCATTTTGAAACCGAGCCACTGATTAAAAATAACAGCCTGGGGGTAAGAGTTCCTGTCTCTCTCCCCCCGTCCACTTCTCCCCACCTTGGTTTCTATCCCCCCATATCTTCTGCCCCTCTCTGCTCCTTCCCTTCTCCCTGCTTCCCAGCTTCTATGAACCTACAGGTAAAATTTTCAAAAGTGCCAAAGTGATTTAGGTGCTGAAAGTCCCTGAACATCTATGGGACTTAGACTCCTAAGTGACTTGGGCACTGTTGAAAATTTTCCCCTAAGTCTCATTGAAAGTCAGTGAGATTTAGGCTCCTAAGTACCAAAGTTATTTCTGAAAATGGGAGAACTGGCCATAAATTGTGTTTTTCTCCTTTCCTGGGTGCCCAACATGAGATACCTGGGTCTGACTTGTAGAAGTGCTGAGTATTCACAGCTGAGGTCAACGGGAGCTGTGCTATGAACACATAAAATGCTTTAAAAGTGCTAAGTACTCTGCTTGTCAGGTCCTGGGGATCTCAGGTTGGGCACCCAAAATTAGTGGAGACTTTTGACAATTTGGCAGTAATCTCTCTGTGTCTCAGTGCAACAGCTGTAAAATGGGCATAATAATATCACCTAATCTCACAGGGGCATTGTGAAGATGAATTCATTAATGTTTGTGAGGCACTCTGATACTCTAGCAAGAGCACCACAGAATTAATACTTCTGTATTCGGAGTAGGGTCTGGGTGGTGTGCAGAGAATAAGGCGGGGGCCACACAAGTTTGTACAGCACCTAGCACAATGGGGGTATGGCCCATGACTAGTACTCCTAAGTGCTACAATAATATAAATACATAAATAAATATTGAGTAACTTCATATACTGAATGAGGCAGGGATTCTGTGGAAAAAATAGTATCTGGTTATGTAATTAAAGACTGTATCGTAATGCATATGCCAGAGCACAACAAGTGAAGACTGCCCAGGTAACCTTAATTTTAGCATTTCCTAACATTGGAGAACTTGACTTTGCAACCTTAACTATTCTTTTAACATAGTTATTATGGATGTAATAAAATGTCTACATTTATCCACAGACTCTTCATGGGACTCACCTCAAAGCAGCACACTACCATGAAATAGAAATCATTGCGACTGCTTTGATTTAATGATAATACTTCCTCCATCCTGGAGAGATAGCCTTCCAGGTGTTCCTTCACATCGTCTAGTCTAGGAGGAAATGGATGTAAGTTATAAAACTGAATATACCCAATGTGGATCTGTGAGTGAAATATAGTTAATATAGCCACTAGAAGCACTAGAACCAACCTGCATCGGAGCAACATTTTCAAAAGGGAAGACTTGACAGTAGGACTCGGATCCATGCATTCTTCAAAGGGCGACAAGTCACTCGTTGGTTTGTACACTGAAACCAAAGAGTAGAAAGGATTACTTTTTTTTTTTCTGAGCATGAGACCAGATCCCCAACTGATGTGAAGCAGCCATAGCTACACTGGAGTCAATGGGTCAGATCCCCAGCTGGTGTGAATTGCCCTAAAAGCTCCAACACCAGAAGGCAAATAAAAAGAACCTCATATTTATTGCTTGGGTTTTTAATCTCATGATTTTAAAGTCACTCCCATTAGTTCTGGGGCCTGACTCAGAATATCTGAACAACTGGGATTGGCGGGATCGAGCCATTCCTGTATTACACACATCACTCACCCTTTCTAACCTCTGGATGTTCTGAGTTAGAAGGTTTGCAAGCCACGAACTTAATCAGTTGTTCGATGATCTCTGCAGATGGAGGGATTTTGTCCCCAAAACAGTAACTACTGACAAACTCCACAAAGAATGAGTTGCACTTCCTCCTGAATTTGTTGTG
Source organism: Trachemys scripta elegans (assembly GCF_013100865.1). Taxonomy (NCBI): domain Eukaryota; kingdom Metazoa; phylum Chordata; order Testudines; family Emydidae; genus Trachemys; species Trachemys scripta. The sequence continues at coordinate 139,169,480 of NC_048301.1, read as the reverse complement.
ACTTGCAACTGCCTCCCTAGGGCGAGAAAAAGATTATTTTTTTAAATGTCACTATTTTAATATAAAAGGTAGCAGACAAAATCAGAATGGCTGGAGGCTGAAGTTAAATATATTGAGATTGGGAAAAAAAAGGCAAAAACTGTAACCTTGAAGATGATTAACCATTGGAACAAGTTACCAAGGGAAGTGGTGGTTTTGCCATCATCTGAAATCTTTAAATCAAGACTGAATATGTTTCTAAAAGATCTGCTATACCTCAGGCCAAAGTGATGGGCATGATGTAGACATCACTGGGTGACATTCTCTGGCCTCATGACCTAATGGTCCCTTCTGGCCTTAAAAATCTATGAATCTACAAATCTCTCCGTGCTGAAACATGCACATAGCTCCACTACTCTTGCTAAGGGTATGTCTTCACTGGGCAGCGATCGATCCAGCGAGGGTCGATTTATCCTGTCTAGTCTAGACACAATAAATCGACCCCCGAGTGCTCTCCCGTCAACTCCTGTACTCCAGCGCCGCGAGAGGTGCAGGCAGAGTCGATGGGGGAACGGCAGCAGTCGACTCACCGCGGTGAAGACACCACAATAAATCGATCTAAGTACGTCGACTTCAGTTATGTTATTTACGAACCTGAAGTTGCGTAACTGAGATCGATTCCCCCGCGCCCCCCCCCCCCCAGTGTAGACCAGGCCTAAGTTAAGAGGACTTGAGTGTGTACCGAGGGTAGACTTGATCCTGTAAAGTCAATAATAATTTCTGCCCAATATGAATTATTCCACATTCTGGGAAAAACAACTTTATTCACCGGGAGTTAATGTTGCCAAATTCTATCACTCATTTCAGCCCTTCTCCCAGGAATGTCAGCCCAAAGCCAATCACCCAGTAGCGTAGCTGGCGGGGTGCAGGAGAAGCAGCCGCTTCCCCCGCCTTTCCAAAAGCGGCCGGAGGAGCTGGAGGGGGCGCACGGCATGCGGCCTGCAGCACGGCCCAGCAGCCGCAGCCGGAGGAGCGAGGGGGGGCGCAGGCTGGCGACCTGCAGCGCAGCCGGCAGCCATGGGGAGGTGGCGGGCACGGCCGGAGGAGCAGGGGGGTGTAGCATGGCGGCCGGCAGGCTCAGTGAGCGGCATGCCTTGTGCGTGCACGTGTGCCTACGGGATGGAGGGAGCCATGCGCAGGCGCACCACCGGCCCGTCTGCAGCCTGGGCGCTCTCAGTGCAGATCCCGGGGAGTTGATGGCAGCAGCGCGGGGCAGCCACCCGGCAGAGAGCAGAGCGCGGCAGAGCCCTGAGCCCAAAATGTGCGGGGAGGAAGACAGCGGCTGCAGCAGCTCCGGGAGCCCGAGGGACGGGGATGGGCACCCGCTGGTTACACAGCTCTCCTGACTTGCATACTGCCTCCCCACACATTGCTCCCCCAAGAATGTCAGCTAAGTCCAAGGGGACCCCTCCCTTTTCCTTGCCACCCGCAGCCTCCAAAGCCAAGGTGAAGGAACAGATCAAGATCATCGTGGAGGATTTGGAATTAGTCCTGGGGACCTGAAGGACGTGGCCAAGGAACTCAAGGAGGGGAGAGGCACTGCACCGGAGAGGCGTGGGGCCAGCCCCATGTTCCTGATAGGGCAGACAGACTTGCCAACTCTTTGGGAGCCAGAGAGCGCCCCGCGAGCAGCGCATGGTGCTGGGCACAGGCTGGTTACACTTTGTCTTTGCCAAGGGGAAATCAACTAGTGTTTCTGCACGGGGGGTGCAGAAAGCCAGGCAGCCCCTGGTGGTGGTGGCTGGCTCGGTGTGTCCCAGTCAGTTGCTCCTCGTGCTGTCCGGAGTGCAGTGGAGACGGGAAGGCGCGGAAAAGGCACTGTTGTTTTTGTGAATGATGAATTCAAGGGAAATCTTTTTGGAGTGGGGTTTGCCACCCAGCAACGGCTGAGAGGGGGTCTCTTAGGCACTTATGGGGGGGGCGTCGGGCGCAGAATGGCGGCCGCGGCCAGAGGCCACATGGGTGGCATGGCACGGCCAGAGGAGCCATGGGGGGGAGGGGAGGGGCGGCCGAAGGAGGAGTCAAAGGGGCGTGGCCAGAGGAGGAGCCGAGGGGGGGGCGCCTTTTTTATGTTTGCTCCCCCTCCTCTTAAAAGCTGGCTATGCCATGCAATCACCCAGTCCCCAGGGAGACAGTCCGCTCTAAACAAGAGCCCAAAGCAGACAGCAAATTCTCCTGCTGCTCACCCAACTCCCCCTACCCAAAACTCTGCATTACCGCAAAATAACAACACACATTGTCGTCCCTAAAATTGAAACCTGCTCGCCTGCTGTGAAAAAAGAGCGTAACAGCGCTACCTGGTGACAGCTGCCATAATGACCTAATTCCAGAAAAACGCTGAAAAAATCATTTATGGCTCCTAAAAATGTATCTAAAAATAATTACCTAAAATCAGAAAAAGCTGACCCCTGACACTGGAGCCCTGGGCTCAAACCTCCAACGCGTGCTGTAATCCCTGGGTGAAGGTAAGATGGGGAGCACAGAGGGGTCACTTGCAGCTTTCTGAACCTGGGACCAGCTAGCGGCCTTTGGCCCTCCAGCATAGCTTAGGGCTGCCTATGACGCTAAGGGCTGGATGTTCTGCAGCCAGTCGCCTGTCCCCCATACATGGCCTCTGCACCACTTGCAAGGCCAGGCTTGACACAGAACTGGCCACAGATACACAGGTGCTGACTTTTGTTTTTGACAATGGGTGTCCCACCCCCACTCTGCCCCTACCTCTAGGCTCCTCCCCTACTCTGCTCTCTCCTGAGGCCCCGCCTCCACTCTGCCTCTTCCTGCCCCCTGAGCGCCTCCCACTCCCTCTTCTGTGCCTCTGCCCCCGAGGCTCCCCCTCAACCCTGCTGCCGCTCGCTCCTCTTCACCCCCTCCCCTGAGGCTCCCCCTGCTCGCTCCTCTCCGCCTCCTCCTCAAGGCTCCACCGACCTGCCCACCACTCACTCCTCTCTACCCCCATTGCCGAGCACCTCTTGCCTGCTGCTTGGTCCTTTCTGCCCCCTCCTGCCTTAAGGGTGAGTGACAAGGGTTGAGAGTGAAGTGGAGCTAGCAGCGGGAACCACTGAAGCTGCGGCCAGCCCTAGGGGCCACCGAACCAGCTGATCCATGGCCAGCCCCGTGGGTGCTGAGCACCCCCAATTTTTTTCTGTCGGTGCTTGAGCCCCGGAGCACCCACAGAGTCAGTGCCTATGCACAGATACCATTTTCAAAAGCATGATTCTTAATGGGTTCCTAAATCCTAAAGCCACATTGGAAAATGCTACTCTACATCAGCTCTATGTGGGGAGACGCACCAGCTTTCAGTCCCCTTTTGTCACCAGAGCGTTACAAAGGGGCCAGCGTGGGAAGCAGCACTGAACGCCCCCCTTTATAATCTGCAACTTCAGATATTTACAATCCTAGGGCCCCAGTCCTGCAAAGGGATCAATATGTGCAGACCCTGGATGCACAAAGTCCCATTAAAGCCATTGCTCACGGACAGACCTATCTCGGCAAATCCTTCAGCAGAACAAGGAGCTATGTCCAGTAACAGTCTGGGAGAGGGAGCGGCCCGTTTTGCTAAGAGCTCACAGAAATGTAGTGGAGGGGTGTGGAAGAAAAGCAATTATTCTGGCCACGCTGTCAGTAACTGAGATTAGTGGGAATATTACTGCTAAACAAGTCTCCCAAATCACAGAGTCAGGCGACTGTGCAATACCTGGTGATCTGGGAGGCAGTGGGCACGTAATCCTCAGGGACACTCTCCTTGCAGATCTTGCACTGCCGGATGTTCCACTCCCGGATGCACTGAGTGCAGAAAATGTGACCGCAGGGCAGCTCAGCTGGGTCAGTGATCTCATTCTGGCAGCTTTTGCACTCGTTCACACCCTTCCTGAAAGACACCACGAGAGCAAGATGCAATTCACAGGGTCTGATTCTCTGCTGCCTTGTGCCTTACAGAGTCCACAAATAAATAAATCAATAACAAAGCCTTGCATAGCTGGGCCCAAACTCCATGGGCCAAACTCCAATCTACATAAGTCTGATTGCCACAGTGTGGCTGGCTTTTTTAAATGAAGCAGGTCCTGCTCCCCTCTGCCAGAACTGGTGCTTCCAGTTTGGTCAATTAAAAGGCAGAGAGCAGTACCTGAGGCTACAAAGGATCAGTGAGAATCAGAGAAGTCCCTGAAGGAAGCTGCAGGAGGTTCCTGGGGAAAGGCTGAAGGCAGGGGAGCAGCAGAAGGGTTTGCTGGCTGACATCCTCAAGCCAGAGAGCCAGGGCCAGAGGGCTGGAGAGGGTTGAAGGCAAGGGGAGCAGCAGAGGGGATTACCTAATGACATCACCACCGAGAAGAACTGGGAAAAGTTAGTGTAACAGGAGGAGTGATGGATGCTCCGTGGTGAGGATGATCTCTCAGCAGAGAGGCTGGGGAGAGTGGAGGTGGGCATTGCCACTGGGAAGAGTAGGGTTGCACCCCAGCTGGAAGGGCTGGGGTGGTTTTCTGGGTAGAAGGACAGGAGGGGACCAACAAAGAGCAGTGGTGTGGTGGAAGATGCCAGAGAGTGGTATGTGCTACATTGGTGCTGTCATGGGATTTTAAGGACTATTTTTGCTGCGGGTTATAAATGGACAATGTTTTGGGACTCTTGTTCTGGGTTCTTTGCACTAGTTTTTTGTAATAAGTTGGCCCCAAGGAGGAGTATTTTTGAGGCAAGAGAGCCTGTTGGGGAGGCCTAAGGGGCCCAAGAGGAGAAGTGGGACATTAGCCCTGGTGTGAAGGTGCCCTGCCACAAGGGGCGCTCAGGGGAGGGGGAATCGTTCACACCCGTGGTCCGTAATGCAAAGTGATTTCCATATGTGTGGGTACAGCACTGAATGGTGAGTTACATGGTACATGGAAATAAAAATATTGTCAGGAAATAAACTAACTTGCAAGCGTAATTAATAGACACATTGCCTGCTAAAAATGCTCTTGCTGAAAATTTATCCACAATGGTCTTTTTTGCTTCTTTGTTCGACTTACACAAGGTAGACGGTAGCAGCATTGTTGCTGCATCTCTTCAGCACTTTTGTCACAACTTCAAAAATCTTTGCTGGTTTACGGTCTTCAGTTTTGTACAGTAACTACAGAAAATAAAGCAAGTGAATGTCATTACATTCTAAGTGACAAAAGAAGTGTTAAAAAGGTTACATTTGCAAAAGCAACCACTCAAAAGTTAAGCTATGCCAGCATCAAGGTTGCCCATTTAACCTTAACTCTGCCCCTTTAGGGCATGCATTCCGATAGTCTTGTACAACATCACATAGAAAGTCTGGGGCTGAGCCCAGATTAGATCCCAAGTCTCCTGAGTCCCAGGCCGCACCCTTAAACATTCTCCCTCATTCACTGTTCATCCTGTGCACTGAGTGAGGCTGGAGTCTGACAGAACACCTGGCATGTGATCATGTAATTAAAGGCTGTATTGTAATGCAGAACCACAGGGGGGTGAATTAAGGTTACAGAGGTTTTCAGAGAGATCTGAGGCCAAACTTTGAAAACTTGGTTGCCTGATGTTACGCATACATATCCATCACTGGGCTCACCAGCTGAGAAAGGCTGGTCCAAATGTGTTGTTGACAGAAAACTGGGTTATTGACTAACAAAAACTTTAATGGATGTTGTCTGTGTTCCTGCAAAAACTTGTTTTTTGTCAAAAAAACAAAACCCTGAAACATGGAAATTATATTTTACACTACAATACCCACATATTTTGTATAATCTAATACCCAAATATTAAGAATCAAAACATTTGAATCAACCCAAAACTAATTGTTTCCCCCCAATTTTTCTTTATGAAAATTTTGGAATTTTCAGTTTTTGTTCCAATTTGCAATGAAGCCAAATCTCTGTATCCTTTGCCAAACAGATTTTCTGTCTTATGTAAGGCTCTAATTCTGGGTGAAGAATGGATTTTTCGGTACACTGACAATTCCAAAAAAAAATGGGGGGAAAAACTAGCTTCATGTCAAATTTGTTTAGAATCGAACATAACATTTTGGAAAAAGCCGAAACATTTTGTTTTGATTCCAACCATTTTTAATTTTTAAAAATTGTATTAAAAAGTAAAATTAAAGGAAATTTTGAAATGGAAAAGTCATTTTGAACCAAAAAATGGAAATGTTTTGATTTTTTTCCCTGATTTTTTTCTTTGTAGCTTTTTTCTGACTGAAACTATTGGGATATATAATAGTATATGTTGTCAAATGTTATAAGCCATTTGGGCCTAGTATAAATGCTGTGTGCTTGACATGAGTACATGAGTTGCGTGTTGGCAACTGAAGCAAGGATTTAAGGTTATGAGTGGTCAAGGATTGTCTGTGCCAAAACAACTTTGTCACGTCCATAGGAGGAAATGGAATGTCTTGGATTATGGTGGCTTGCCAGGAACCGTTTTCCTGGAGTTATGGGTACAAGGCTTAGTAAACAGACAAAGAGCTGATGATGCAACGGACGGACTGGGCTATAAATAGTTGCCTGACATATCTGAAATTTGGAGTCAGACATTGATCCAGAGCCCTGATAAAGAAGTGATGTGTAGTGCAGGGCTCCCCATGCTTTGTGATTGGAGCAGACCTTGACTGGCCTTTGGGACTTCGCTCTAATCTTTGGAGTCTGGTGTAATATGAAAGGGGTGTGAATGTGGAGTGAGTGTGGGGTTATATTGTAATCAATACAAAAATTTAGAGTATTATAGACCAACACTGTGTCTGATATCTGCCTCCTCCCCCATCCTGTAGTGAGGCATCTATCAGAGCCTAACAAAACAATTTGGCAATACCAACACGAATTCAGGAAGCATTTTGGTATCGCCAAATCTGCATTTTTCTTCAAAAAAAGTTTTGGATGAAAAATGTCTTCCAGTGGTCCTCCTTCCCAACTCTGCTGGGTCCTGGGGGCTGTAGCCTCTCGTTCAATGAAGTTTCAAAGGGGCAGTGGGGCGCTATTTTATACACCTACATTCCAGAGGAAGACAAACTGCTTCACAACGAGCTTTAGCAGCTTCTCATCCACGTTGGTTTCATCGTGTAGCAGGTGATCGATGAGCAGGTAGACGATGTTGGTGCAATTCCATTGGTGTCTGAAAAAGAGACAGAATTGCCTCACTGCGAGTAGCTGCGCCTTGTCTGCTGGAAAAAATAATTCTTCCCCACATTTTTGGACAAAACCAACCACCTGGATACTGGGCCCAGTCCTATTTAACATATTCATAAACGATCTGGAAAAAGGGGTAAACAGCGAGGTGGCAAAATTTGCAGATGATACAAAACTACTCAAGATAGTTAAGTCCCAGGCAGACTGTGAAGAGCTACCAAAGGATCTCACAAAACTGGGTGACTGGGCAACAAAATGGCAGATGAAATTTAATGTTGATAAACGCAAAGTAATGCACATTGGAAAACATAATCCTAACTATACATATACAATGTTGGGGTCTAAATTAGCTGTTACCACTCAAGAAAGATCTTGGAGTCATTGTGGATAGTTCTCTGAAAACATCCATTCAATGTGCAGCGACAGTCAAAAAAGCGAACAGAATGTTGGAAATCACCAAGAAAGGGATAGATGATAAGATAGAAAATATCACATTGCCTCTATATAAATCCATGGTATGCCCACATCTTGAATACGTGCAGATGTGGTCACCCCATCTCAAAAATGATATATTGGAATTGGAAAAGGTTCAGAAAAGCACAACAAAAATGATTCGGGGTATGGAACAGCTTCCGTATGAGGAGCGATTAATAAGACCGGAACTTTTCAGATTGGAAAAGAGGCAACTAAGGGGGGATATGATAGAGGTCTATAAAATCATGACTGGTGTAGAGAAAGTAAATAAGGAAGTGTTATTTACTCCTTCTCATAACACAAGAACAAGGGGCCACCAAATGAAATCAATAGGTAGCAGGTTTAAAACAACACAAGAAAGTATTTTTTCATGCAACTCACTGTCAACCTGTGGAACTCCTTGCCAGAGGGTGTTGTGAAGGCCAATACTATAATGGGGTTCAAAAGGGAGCGAGATAGATTCATGGAAGATAGGTCCATCAATGGCTATTAGCCAGGATGGGTAGGAATGGTGTCCCTAGCCTCTGTTTGCCAGAAGCTGGGAATGAGCGATAGGGGAATGGATCACTTGATGATTACCGGTTCTGTTCATTCCCTTTGGGGCATCTGGCATTGGCCACTGTCAGAGGACAGGACACTGGGCTTGATGGACCTTTGGTCTGACCCAGTATGGCCGTTCTTATGTTCTTATGGAGATAGGAACTGAACATGTAAACAGGTCCTTCAGCTCACAATCCCCTCAGGCTAGGTGTGATGGCTTGCAATCAGGGACACCCCTTACCCGCTGCTCAGAGCAGTTTACAGAATGAAGGGGAAGCTGATACAATGGGGAAATCAAAGGGAAAAAAACCTTTGTCCTGTCCTCTGCTGTCTGCGTAAAGCTTGGAAACTCTTGGTGGGAATATGGCCCAAGGTTTCTAAGTGGATTTGCTCTGAAGAAAGGGCCACGGCAGGACTAATATCTGGGGTTTTAATAGGAATGTAGGACTGGAAGAGATGACTTGGGCCGTGGAGTCCAGTCCCTGCTATCATTGGCAACCCCGTCAGATAATCCTGTTCATAAACGTACCAAGTTTCATCTTCAAACCAGTCAGGGTGTGTCATCTCCCCTCCCACCCCCGCTCCTATTGGAGGCTCTTCCAGAGCCTCCCTGCCTCTGATGATTAGAAACCTTCTTCTCATTTCCAGCCTAAATTCAGCCATGGGCTTTTTTTGTCTGTCACACAGAGTAACATAGTGGCAAAGTAACAGGCTTTTATTTGCTATGTAAGCCAACCACTAATGGGGTCACAGCAAACACTGAGTCACCATCTAACAGAGAGTTGATTGGAACATGTAGGAGTTTTTTTTCCCCTTGGAAAATTATGACTTTTCATTGAGAAAACAAACCCGACATTTTCTTCAGTCACTGAAGTTTTTGGTTAAAAAAAAAAGGCAAAAAATCAAAACATATTTTCCAGATGAAAACTGCTGGAAAATTTTTAATTTTCAAGTTTTTCTATATACATTTGTAAAATTCTGAGGAAATCTGACACTGTCTGCAAAAAAATTTATTTAAAGGAAAACCCATCTTTCTGTCGGGGTAGAAAAAAAGTTTTCACAGAAAAGTTTTGACTGTTACACGTTTTAAAAATGTTTATATTCTTTAAAATACACAGACAGTTTTTTGGGGGGGATGGGTAACACTTACAATACGCTGTTCAATAATTCCTCTTTGTTATCGTAAAGTCTCATCTGGTAGTCGTCCAATGTGATCAGCTCCACAGTGTGCTTAATGGACTTGATCCTTTTCAGCCAGCTCAGGCAGGCGTTGAATGGCAGAAGTGCCTTCTCTGTGGGCTGCAGCTGCTTCAGGACGATGCTCACGGCATCAAGAGCTACAAACTAAAATGATATTTAAAAACAAATCCCGTGAGTTTCTGAGCTAGCCATTGTGTTTCGGGGTGAGGGGCAAAGAGGAGAGAAAACAACGGGGCAGGAGTATCACTTGCTGAAGAGCTGAAGCAATGGAACTGGAGAAGGTTATGAAGGAAGGACCGGTGGCGGCACATACATAAATACACGCGCACACACATACACTCTCAGGCAAGATGTGCTCATCAGCAGGGACTGAGCTCTGGTGGTTCAGCATCAGTGGCAAAGACCCCCACCACCTGAGCTAAAGCGATAACCCCACTAATGGCAAGACAGGAGCAGGAGTCGAGATACAATCACAACTACTGCGCCAGCGTGTTACACATCCAGCTGCCGAGGCAAAGGAACAAGGAAAGGGGGGAAAGAAATCCCACGTTTGTTTCCAAGCAGAGCAGACTGTAACAGTGCCACAGAACATCATTCCCCCTCCTCTTCAGGACCTAAGTGCCCTGAGTCGAGGATCTTGTCTGTCACCTAATCAAGTTTTAAGCCTGCTCTAACTCCCCAGGAAATCAATCCATCTTCCCACTGATATCGACGGGAGTTGGAGCCAGCCCTTAACCATGATATTACATTGGTTCAGGCTGCCGTGGATTTAATCTGGTTTGGCTTGTTAATGCGGTCCATGGCAGGTATAAGCCATTTTTAAAGAGTGGTTAAAACTGGTTTGGATAACACAGCTCCTGGTCCAGTGTAGACGGCACTTGCATCACACAAAACCAACTGGCTTAAAATTGTAGTGACCATCTCCTAATGCCGAGGACATTATATGATACAAAGCACATGTGGCTTGGCAGCAGCACTGCTCAGAAGGATCTGGGAGTTGTGGTGGATGTGATGTTATACCATTAAAATATAACCATGTATATCATGTTGCTACCACTGTTATATAATTGCTGCAAATATTACACAAAGTATCTCATGTAAGGTGTGAATGGAAAAATTATGATTTGCTGAATACAATTATCCTATTTGTATGCCTGTGTCATTGTTGTATCTGTCATTATGAATATTGACTATGTACCAGTATTTCAAATCTGTTTGCTCCTGGGGTGACACCCAGCATCACTGCTTCAAACCTGATACGAGAATTTTGCAATGTGTGTATGTATTGGATTCCATTGATCATTTTAACTCTCACCTCTTTCTTTTCCCTTATAAATAAATCTTTAGCTATTAGATACTAAAGAATTGGCAATAGTGTGATTATTGGGTCAGATCTGAGTAATACATTGACCTAGTTGTGTGACTGGTCCTTTGGGATCAGAAGAACCCTTTGTTTGATTAAATTGGTTTTAAATAACCACTCATCATTACCTCTAGTGTGTGGGTGGTGAAACGAGGACTGGTATACCTAAGGAGACTGCATTTCTGACTTCGTTAGCCAGTATGGTGAGACAGAAGTTTACTTTTGTTAGAGGTGTGGTATATCTTATGGAAGAATAACCACTGGTTTGGGGTGAGTCTGCCCCATTTCTCAGCAGTTTGTCCTGAATTTGGTATTCTCAGTTGTGACCCACTGAGACACAGTGACAATAGATTACAACCTCAACATGAATCAACAATGCAATGATGTTGCAAAAAGAGCAAATGCAATTTTGGGTTGCATTAACAGAGGCATATAATGCAAGTCATGGGAGGGGATAGTATTGCTCTTCCCGGAGCTGGTTAGGCCTCAGCTGGAGTTCTGTGTACTGGATGTAGAGAAACTAGAAAGGATCCAGAGGTGAGCAACAAAGATGATCAAAGGGATGGAATACAAACCATATGAACAAAGGCTGAAGGAACTGGGTATGTTTAGTTTGGAAAAGAGGGGACATGATAGTGGACTTCAAACACTTGAAAGGCTGCTATTAAAATATGGAGAAAATTTATTCTCTATTGTCACAGAACAAGAGGCAGAACGAGAGCTGATGGGTTCAAACTACAGCATGGCAGTTTAGGATTAAATCTCAGGAAAATCTTCCTAACTGTAAGAACAGCAAGACAATGGCGCAGGGAGGTGGTGGAAGCTCCTTCACTGGAGGCTTTCAAAAGGAGGCTGGATAACCATCTGTCTTGGATGGTTTAGACACAGCAAATCCTGCATCTTGGCAGGGGGCTAGACTAGATGACACTTGTGGTCCCTTCTAACGCTGTGGTTCTACAGATTCTGTGATTGGAAGCAGGGAAATACATGGAGGATTCCTAGAATCAGAGATTCTAAGGCCAGAAGGAACCACTGTGATCACTTAGTCAGACCTCCTGCATGACACAGGCATGACACAGAATCTTGCTGAATTCATTCCTGCTTGAATCAGAGCAGATGTTTTAGAAAAACATCCAATCTTGATTTAAAAATTCCCAGTGATGGAGAATCCACCATGACCCTTAGTAAATGGTTCCAATGGTTAATTCCCCTCACTGTTAAAAATTTGCACCTTATTTCCCATCTGAATTTGTCCAGATTCAACTGCCAGCCACTGGACCTTGTTATTCCTTTGTTTTCTAGACTGAAGAGGCTTTTATCAAATATTTGTTCCCCACATTGGTACTTATTGACTGTGATCAACTCACCCCTTAGCTCTCCTTTTGTTAAGCTAAGTAGATTGAGCTCTAAGAGTCTGTCACCATAAGGCAGGTTTTCTAATCTGTTAATCATTCTCATGGCTCTTCTCTGAACTCTCTCCAATTTATCAACATCCTTTTGGACTTGTGGGCACCAGAACTGGACACTACTCCAGCAGCATCCACCCCAGTGCCAAATATAAAGGTAATGCAACCTCTCCACTCCTACTTGAGTTTCCCCTATTTATGCATCCCAGGATCACATTAGCCCTTTTGGCCACAGTGTCGCACTGGGAGCTCATGATCAACTGATTAACCGCCATGACCCCCAGTCTTTTTCAGAGTCACTGCCTCCCGTGATAGAGTCCCCCATCCCGTAAGTGTGGCCGACAATCTTTGTTCCCATACATATACATTTAGCCATATTAAAAGACACATTGTTTTCTTACCAAGCGATCTAGATTGCTCTATATCAGTGACTGCTCCCTTCATTATTTACCACTCCCCCAATCTTTGTGTCAACTGCAAACTTTATCAGTGATGATTTTATATTTTCTTCCAGACCATCAATAAACATTTTAAATAGCATAGGGCCAAAATCCAGTCCCTGTGGGATCCAGTAGAAACACACCCTCTCGATGATGATTCCCATTTACAATTACATGTTGAAAAGAGCAACAATGAACCACTGTTCAGGTAACCTCGCTCACCATTTTAGTTGTGTCTTCTTTATAAACTTTCTGCAGCTCATTGGCTAGAGTCTCCTCATTCTTCACTAAATTGATGAACAGCTGATAATTCTCTTGTAGGTAGAAATATTCAATGTGCAACCAAATCAGGGAAAACCCCACCTCGTCCTGTGTCAAAGAGGTGCAGAGCTGCTTTGCACCAGTTATGAGAACATTAGACAGAATCTGGTGATAAAATAAATGGTATTATTTCTACTCATCATCAACCACATAGAACTAAGTTCTCTGTTGCTGCCATGTTTAATGAAAGCTGTATGAAATTTTCATCATCACTAATTCTAACCCAAGTAAAAAAGAAATGCTAAAATGCAATTAAAGTTGAGAGCACTTAGCAGTAATTTAAGAGCAAATACAGGGTTTCAGTAAAGTGCATTTATCAAAATACAGAACAGTTGGACAGGAAGTGGTTTTATTTTTAGCAGCCAATTTTGACTCTAAAAATCAAAACCAAAACCTTTTTTCCAAAAAAACTCAGGCAAGATCGTTTTGATATAAAAAAAAAATCTACCAAAAAATTGAAATTTTTTAAGGAAATCAGACACTTTCTGCATTAGCTGGAGATCTGGCCCCATTGACTCCAATGTTGTTATGGCTGATTGACACCAGCTGGGGATCTGCCCCCATTGACTCCAATGTTGTTATGGCTGATTGACGCCAGCTGGGGATCTGGCTGTAAGTTTTTAATTTTTTCTGCATTAAGTCTAATATGTCTACTATACCATTGGTAATCTCACCCCAACCATTCAGATTGATGATGTTTAAAAGTGCTTTTCTGCAGAAACCCATTTACCTCATAAACCTGAACATCTTGCCCTGGAAAAGCCATCCTCACAAAATCACTGGCATAACGCTGAACCATTTCTGGACTATTGCCATCTGGCACTGGCATATTCAAGATAGAGCTTTGAAACATCTCAGCAGAGTCCACAGTAGGGTCCTTTGGATAACCTAGGATGTCACAGAATGAACAAAGGAGAGGGGCTTATTCAGTTATAGCAGATCACTATAAATATTGTTTAGTAATTATTAATATGCAAGTGAATGTGGGGGGGCAAGAGTATAAGCATGGCAGGGCAATGAGAATCCTGTTTTTCTCCATTATAAATGGCTACTTGTTAGAATTATGATGCAGTGTTCTAGGTCATTCTAGTTGGGTGGGGCGGTTCTAAATTATTCTAGCTGGGTGGGGAGAGGAGCCATTGACTACCCATTCAAGGAATGAAGGACTGAGTTTGCTAATGACAAGAAGGCTCAGACAGTCCTACAGGGCAATCTTCAATGAGGAACTCTTTCCCCCACCAGCAAGACTCCTCTAAGCAGCAGAAGATTAAGCACAGACTCTACTGGCTTGCACATCTGAGACCCAGTCTGAGACTACCTAGATCCCCAGATCTATCCACAGATTCCTTTCCCAAGTCACTGATTTCCAGGATACAGTCCACATCTGGTAAGAGTGACCTACATTCCTTGATCCTTGCATTTGGCTGAGTTAAAAGTAGAGCTGGTTGGAAAATGGATTTCTGTCCCATGAAAAATTTTGATATTTTGCATTTTTTTTGTTACAAATCATGACAAAAAGACAAATTCTGAAACTTTTCACACAATTAAGTTATGCTTTTTTTGTTTGGGTCAATCAAAATGATTAATTTTGATAAATGTGAAATGGTTTGTTTTGATTTGACCATTTTTATTTAATTTTGTATGTATAAAATAAACTTTAAACCAATGTCCTTTAGAAACAAAAAAATTGAAAATTTTATCGTGAAAATGTTGAAACAAGATGTTTTGTCATTTTCTGAACATTTCTTCCCAATTTGTTTTCTAACAAAATTTCATCTAAATCAACAAAATATCATGAAAAGTTTCTGTTTTCTGACACCAAACTGTTTTGACTAAAATTTTTGAACCAACTTTAGTTAAGCACAACCAAGACTCCCAAGTGATGCGAATTCCACCCCATACCTAGGTGAGCTTGGCCAATGGCTCCTCCCTGTTAATTTCCCTCCCTGTTAAAAACGTACTACTTATTTCCTGTGTGAATTTGTCTCCCTTCAGCTCCCATCCAGTGGATCTCCTTCTGCTTCTCTCTGCTAGATCACAGAGCTCTCTATTATGAGACATCTCCTCCCCATACAGCTCTTCTATAAACCTGATCTGGATTTACTCTGGCAAAAGCAAGAGGAGAATTGGGTCCAATATTTTCTTCCACTGCAGCTAATTTTAATAGACGCAGAAAGTGCGAAGTTACCTTTCACCCGATGGACTTTCTCCCATATCTCGTCCAGGCGAGCTTTCAAAACCCAGCTGAATGGAAAGCAGCACTGTGTGGACCTGCTGGGGTCTTCGCTCATTGATAACACAGAAATCTTAGCATCAGGGGCCCTTGAGTGTTTAAAATAAACATATTATATATAATATACATATAATCTTGCTAAGTTCTCAGCCTCAATGACTTCCTGTGGCAGTAGGTTCCAGAGGATAATTACGTGTTGTGTGAAAAAAATATTTCCTTCGACTGGTTTTGAATTTGCTGCCTTTCAATGTAATCAATTGTTCTCTTTGTAAAAGGATGATCTACCCCTTTAGGGGCCATAAGCCTGGGGCCAGCCAGCCTATTCGTCTATCAGACCTGACTAGGAAGGGGTTAAGTGTTCTCTCTCAAGGGCTGAGAGTAGTTAGTTGGGGAAGAGCTGCAAATACGTCAGACAGAAAAGAAAGATCAGGGATGGTGTGGGTCTGCTGCTCAAAGGAAAAGGTGAGCTGGTAATGGACGATAAGAAGGTGGAGATGCTCATGCCTACTTTGCTTCAGTCTTCACACAAAAAACAACATGTGACGATGATTAGCAAAGTTATCATAGACAGTAAAGGGGGCGGGTTGCAGATCAGGATAAGTAAAGAACATGTCAGAGATCATCAGGGTCTGATGCTGGTCACCACAGAATGCTGAAGGAATTAGCTGAAGAAATATCAAAGCCACTGGCAAAAATATTTGCAAACTGATGGATGGCAGGAGAGGTCCTGGAAGACTGGAGAAGGGCTAACATGGTGCCTGTCTTTAAAAAGGGAGAAAAGTAGGAGCTTGGGAACTATAAACCAGTCAGCCTGACTTTGATATCTGGGAAGCTATTGGAGCCATGTATAAAACATTCAATTTGCAAATACCTGGAGGATGAAGCGGTGACCACTAGCAGCCAGCATGGAGTTACTAAGAACAAATCATGACAAACCAGCCTGATTTCTTTCTTTGCCAAGGTAACTGTTTGGATGGATGTGGAGAATGTGGTGAACATAATATACCTGGACTTCAGCAAGACTTTGACACAGTCCCACATGACATTCTCATGACGTAAGTAAGCTGGAGAAATTCAGCCTCAGTAGAACTACCAATAAGTGGATGCATAACTGTATAAACAACCGCAAACAAAGAGCAACTATTAATGGGATGATGTCAGACTGGAGGGAGGTCTCAAGTGGGGTTCCACAGGGATCTGTTCTAGGTCTGGTGTTGTTTAATATCTTTATTAATGACCGGGGTGTAGGAATAGAGAGCATATTGATCAAATTTGCAGATGACAAAGCTAGAGGGGTTGCCAACACTTTGGAGGATAGAGCTAAAATTCAGAGGGATCTTGATAAATTGGAGAACTGGGCTACAGACAACAAAATGAAATTCAGCAAAGACAAATGTGAGGTGCTGCACTTAGGGAAGAAAAACCAAATGCACAAATACAGAATGGGGGGAAACTGTCCTGGCAGCAGCACCGCTGAAAAGGATCTGAGAGTTGTGGTGGATCACAACTGAACATGAGAATCAACAATGCGATGCTGTTGCAAAAAAAAGCAAATGCAATTTTGGGTTTCATTAACAGAGGCATAGCATGTAAGTCACAGGAAGTTATAGTACCGCTCGACTCAGCACTGGTTACATCTCAGTTGGAGTACTGTGTCCAATTTTGGTCACCGCTGTATAGACAGGGTGTAGAGAAACTGGAAAGGATCCAGAGGTCAGTGACAAAGATGATCGAAGGGATGGAATGCAAGCCCATAAGAGCCAAGGCTGAAGGAACCGGGTATGTTTAGTTTGGAAAAGAGAAGATTAGAGGGGGACATGATAGCAGTCTTCAAACACTTACTTGCTGCCATAAAAAAAGATGGAGAAAAAATTGTTCTCTCTTGTTTCAGGGCAAGAGGCAGTGGGTTCAAACTACAGCATGGCAGTTTAGGAATAAATCTCAGGAAAATCTTCCTAACGGTAAGAACAGCAGGACAATGGAACAAACTGCCAAGGAAAGTCGTGGAAGCTTCTTCACTGGAGGTTTTCAAAAGGAGGCTGCATAGCCACCTATCTTTAGACACAACAAACTCTGCATCTTGGCAGGGGGCTAGACTAGATGACTCTTGCGGTCCCTTCTAACTCTATGGCTCTGTGATTCCAACACTCCCTTCTGGTCTTATAATCTATGTATCTATAAATAAATAAATAAGAAGAACAATAACAACTATAATAATGATGCATATAAAAGCTGGCACAAATGGCTTTGCCTGTAATTCTGTGCCCATAGTTGTCTGACTAAATGTTTGGCTTCCCATACAGTGAGTTCCATACAGTTGCGATACAGTGAGTTCCATGGCTTAATCTTCTATACATCTGTTGCCTTCCCACTTCACTATGCATCTACTCGTCTAATGAACACACTCTCCACCATCCCAGACTCTCTCACTGCTCTTGTTGCGATAGCACTGTACCTTTGCAGATCTGGAGAGAGGTTGGTTTTCTCAATCCTGAATAGAGATTGGTCAGGAATTTTCTGATTAAACATTATTTCATCGGAAAATCACGACTCATTGAAACCAAAACAGTTTGCAGAAAAAGGATCGGTTTAAACAAGCCTCCTGATTTGAGCAATTTTTGGAAAAAGGTTTCAAAACCATTAAAA
Organism: Trachemys scripta elegans; assembly: GCF_013100865.1. NCBI lineage: Eukaryota > Metazoa > Chordata > Testudines > Emydidae > Trachemys > Trachemys scripta. The sequence continues at coordinate 139,151,709 of NC_048301.1, read as the reverse complement.
CATCCTGTTTTGACATTTTTGAAAAAAGAAACCCACTACAGTTTTGGTTTATAATTTGAAATGACTTTCCACTTAGCAATTGTAGTTAATTTATGCTAAAAAAGTAAAACCTTTTTTTAAAAAGGTCAAAATCTAAATTCAACTTTATGATGGAGCCGAGATTATTTTCAGACTATCAGTTTGTGAAAATTTTCAAGATTTCAACTTTTTATTCCAATTCAGGATGGGGAAAAAATGTTGAAATCTCAAAAACTCTTGCAGGATGGGAAAAGTGTTTCCCACTCAGATCTAATCCTGAGAGTCTGAGCTTTCCTAGTGGTTTCTTACTTGCTGGTATACTTAATCTTCAGAAATGATTCATCTTTGAACATCTGGAGCCAGAGGTCAGAGATAGGAGTTTCTTGAGAGATGTGATCCAAGTTGTTGTTTGCATCAACTACTGCTAGAATTTGAGCAAACATGTTTGCCAGAATGTCTTCCAAATGAATCCAGACAACATGCCTTAAAAAAAAAGGAAAAACATGTCTTATAAAATAATTCTTTCAACTCTCCCCCCCTCCCCAACCAGCTCATTCTGTGTGTCTGTAACATGAGGGTTGCTTTGCAGGGCTGGGCCCTAAGATACAACTATGTAAACATCCAACAATCACAATAAAGCAAAGTCATCCACACAGGACAAAACAGGGAGCACCATTGTGTCTTGCGTGGTGACTGGACACAAGTCAGATATCAGGAATGGCAATATACAAAAACCTGTAGGAGAACACTTCAACCTCCCTGGCCACACAATAGCAGATGTAAAGGTAGCCATCTTACAGCAAAAAAACTTCAAGACCAGACTCCAAAGAGAAACTGCTGAGCTCCAGTTCATTTGCAAATTTGACACCATCAGCTCAGGATTAAACAAAGACTCTGAATGGCTATCCAACTACAGAAGCAGTTTCTCCTCCCTTGGTGTTCACACCTCAACTGCTAGCAGAGCACCTCACCCTCCCTGATTGAACTAACCTCGTTATCTCCACACTGATTTATACCTGCCTCTGGAGATTTCCATTACTTGCATCTGAAGAAGTGAGGTTCTTACCCACGAAAGCTTATGCTCCCAATACTTCTGTTAGTCTCAAAGGTGCCACAGGACCCTCTGTTGCTTTTTACAGATTCAGACTAACACGGCTACTCCTCTGATACAAAACTTTCAAGTTATTTATCTGTAGGGTTTGGCACATTTCATACAGCTGATCAATTTTGTTCTTGTTCTTTGTTCTTGTTACAAACAAGACCCTTTAACTGTCCAATGACCTAAGATTTTGTTGCCAATACCCTGATTAATTGTGATTTTTAAAACATATGCTAGTCTTCTGTATAAGTTCTTATACCACCCTCATCACTGTTGTATCCGAGTCCCTTCCAGTAATGCTTTAAGGGACGTGATACAGACATATAACTTCTTGTTGGTATTCCAAAAATTTGAGCTATTTGAAATTCAAATGGCCAACATGATGCAACTATACAAGAATATACAGCGTTACCTGAATGAAGTGCCTTCAAGTATGAACTCGCTAGACAGAGCTCTGCGGAAAATCCACTCTCTAGGCTTATGGCTCACCATCTCTTGTTCTTGTAAAAGGTTACAAATTCTCCTTTTCAACACTTCCATAAAATGACTGGCAACTAGCCATAAAAGAAAAAGAAATCACTTTATCCCAAAATAGGGCTGGTCAACATTTTCTTAATGAAAAATTGTTTTCTACTAAATGAAAAGTGAGGTAGAAAGTCTTTGCTTTCCTCAAATTTTTGATTTTTTTGTCAGAAAACCCCAAACCTGAAAATTTTCAACTGAAAGCCAAAAATTTTGGATTTCAGCAGTTTTGGGCCAAAAAATTTTGGGTTTTCAGGTGTTTGGTTTCTGGAAAAAAAAAGTTGAAAATTTCCATGAGGGAGGGGAGAAAAACATTTTCCAAGCAGTGTGTGACATTGTGCAGTCTATATGGTTTTATAAAAATATGATAAGTGAATATAATGTAACTGGGATATGCTTCATGCAAAAGGTCTCTTGTAAGGTATCATTACAAAACTTATAATCTATTGAATGTGATCATCCTATTTGTATAAATGTACCACTCTTGTATCTGAAACTAGAAATATGAAATATAACTCTGAGGTCCTATTGTAATTATGCAAAGTGTGGGCCATTAATGGTGGTTTGGAATATTGATGACTCCCATTAACCAGGACCATCGTCTGCAGATGGTTGTGTTTTACCTGTGAGTCTTCCTGTATATGTGTGTGCTGGCAAGTGGATAATGAAGTCTTGAAGTGACATGTGATCATGTCACCTGAACTGGAATCCATCTTTAACCTGGTGCTTTTCCAGTGAGAGGGGGTGGAAACCCAGAGGGACAAAGGGTTCCCGCCTTATGCAAAAGATATATAAAGGGGTGGAACAGAACAAAGAGAGGAGAGGAGCCATCATGAAGAATCCCCTAGCTACCACCTGAACTGGAACAAGAGCTGTACCAGGGGAAAGAATTATGCCCAGACCTGGAAGGTGTCCAGTCTGAGGAAAAAACTTACTGAAGCATCTCTGAGGGTGAGATTATCTGTATTCAGTTTAATTAGACATAGATGTGCACATTTTATTTTATTTTGCTTGGTGACTTACTTTGTTCTGTCTGTTATTACTTGGAACCACTTAAATCCTACTTTCTGCATTTAATAAAATCACTTTTTACTTATTCATTAACTCAGAGTATGTATTAATACCTGGGGGAGCAAACAACTATGCATATCTCTCTATCAGTGTTATAGAGGGCAAACAATTTATGAGTTTACCCTTTGTAAGCTTTATACAGGGTAAAACAGATTTATTTGGGTTTAGACCCCATTGGGAGTTGGGCATCTGAGCGTTAAAGATAGGAACACTTCTGTGAGCTGCTTTCAGGTAAACCTGCAGTTTTGAGGCAAGTAATTCAGACCCTGGGTCTGTGTTGGAGCAGATGGGAGTGTCTGGCTCAGCAAGACAGGGTGTTGGAGTTCTGAGCTGGCAGGGAAAACAGGGATAGAAGTAACTACGTAGAAGGACTACGCCACTGTGACAGGTTGGATCACAGAAACCAAAGCTGCAGGTTTTCCATTGAAAGTTTTCACAGTAAATTTTTGACGAGTTATGTGACTCCTTCCATTAGTTTTGGCAATGAAGATTAGACAAATCAGACTAGACGTGCCATTAGACCATAGTTTCCCTCCCTAAAAAAGCACCTTCCATTTACTTAGTTTGAAATATTTACACATTCATTTGCTTAAAGTTGGATCCCATTTAATCACTAAGGATGATTGCACAGTTGCCTTGAATAATTGTATAGAACTTAACAAATGTTGACAGCACAGTAGCATGAAAGACCTCCACACTCATTTTTCATTTGCATTTGATGTCTAAATGGGATTTTTTTTATCCAGGAATCCACAGCTGTAATGCTAGTGCCCTAGCTGACTGTACCACTAATCCATCCAGTTTGTTCTTAGAACATCTTGGAATATCCAGTCACACACAAATACAAGGTCTTTTCTTTATACTCACATATATTCTTGCTCTGAGACTGAAAAAGTGCATCATAGAGGATCTGTATCCTTTTTGTAGCTCGCTGGCTGTTGTCTTTCTTATCCTCCAGCTGGATTACAGCTTTCTGGACACTTTGTTTGATCAGGAATTCAGTGTTGATCAGTTGCAGCTGGGAAAATATTTGGCAGGGCAATGCTATTATCCCCATTGGGCAGATGGGAACTGAGACATGGATACTAAGGGATTGACTCAGGGAAGTCAGCAGCAAAGCAAGGAATTGGAACACAGGTCTTCTGAGTCCCAGGCTACTGCCCAAACTACTATAGACCATCCTTCCTCTTCATTTTCATGGCCATCAGCAGAATAGCGTCTGAGCTGTACCCTGGCAATCTCAGTAGCAGTTTGGGGAGGCACGTGCCGCATCTCAGGGCTGCAGTTCCTGTATCTGTCTCATATGGCCCCATCTCTGCAGTATCTGAGCACCTCACAAACACTGATGAGTTTATCCTTGTGAGGTTGGCAGCGCTATTCCCCCTCCCAGTCACAGGGGGGAGCTGAGGCCCAGAGACATTCAGTAACTTTCCCAGGAAGTCAGTGACAGAGCCAGAAATGGAACCCAGAAGTCCTGAAACTTACTCCTAGTGCCTTACCACAGGGCCAACTTTCCCACACTACTTAACAAGGGAGAATGGCTGGTGATCTCCTCTAAAGCGTCAGGCGTGATGCCCTGCAACCTTTCCTCCCTTGGGCAGCGAAACCGGAGAAGCAGGGACTTCCCCTCTAGCTGAGACTGGATTTGATAGTTCTTACTTATGGCAGGCAAGATAGATAAGACACTTACATTTTCCTCTGGGGAGTCATTGGCTTTTTCAGCATCTTCAGGGGCAACAGAATCCTCTGGACAACCTTGAATGATGAGTAATTACATGTTACTTAATTACATGTTACTTATCTGTTGCATCAAAACCTTCAGATATTAGAAACTTAAGGATTGGCAACAGTGTGATTACTGGGTAAAATCTGAGTCATACATTGATCTGGGAATGTGGCTGGTCCTTTGGATCAGAAGAACCCTTTGTTTGATTAAACTGGTTTTAAATAACAACTCATCATTAACTCGAGTGGTGAAACAGGGGCTGGAGTAACTAAGGAGACTGCATTTCTGACTTCTTGTTAGCCTGTGTGGTGAGACTGAAGTTACCAAACCACTCACAAAAGTATCTCTCAGGGAAAAATAACCACCGGTGTGGGGTGAGTCTGCCCCATGTCTCAGCAGTCTGGTATTCTCAGTTGTGACCCACTGAGGCACAGTGACAGCCCCTTCCAAGCATGGGCCCAGTGCGATGGCACCATTGCCGCCATAGTAAACCCAGCACTGCCTCTGACTCCTGTGCACATGGACCCGTGGACTGGATGACCCAGGCAGGAGCATTACGGGATTCCCTACCCCCCTCTTACTTCTCTGTGTGGGGGTGTAGCCTAAATCAAAACTGAGTCTTCAGAGGGAGTGTGCATGGAACACCACAGCTCCATTTCCACAGTCGCTTTTTAGCGTATGGTGACATCTCCTTATCTGATTAAACTTCAATCCCTTATGGGACAGGGAAATGGCAGAAGGTAAAACAACACATCAGAGATGGGTTTAAAGCAAGAAGTCAGTTACTTGTGTCGGTTCTCTGCTGGGTGCTGTTCATGAAAATCTCAGCGACTGTCATTTTGGAGAGCTGTCCCAGATTGGCTGCAAAGGTCTCGGGAGGAAGCAAGTCATCCAAGTGAACAGTGCGCCACTCACCTGCAGAGACAAAATTGGAATAGATGACAAAATGTCATTGAGTCACAGAGTTTAAGGCCAGAAGGGACCATTAGATCACCAGTCTGGCCTCCTGTATAACACAGGCTATTAAATTGCACCAAGTTACCCCATACTGAGCCCAATAACTTGCACATCTTTCCAGCCAGGCATGTAATCTGGATTTGAAGATATCAATGAATGGAGAGTCTACCACTTCCCTCGGTAGTTTGTTCCAGTGGTGAAGTCTCGCACTATAAGGCATTTTATCCAGCCTTCACATCATTTTTGTATCTTTTCTCTGCACCTTCTCCAATTTAGCATCCTTTTAAAAACGTAAATATTAGAACTAGATGCAGTATTCTAGTGTTTGCCTCACCAACGCCATATACAGGGGTAAAATCATCTCCCTACTGCTACTCACTCCTCCTGTTTATACCTCCAAGGATTGCATTAGCCCATGTTGTCACAGCATTGCACTGGGAGCGAATGTTGAGCTACTTTGTCCACTGTGACCCCTAGATCCTTACAGAGTCACTGCTTTCTCATCTACTGTCTGCCATTCTGTCCGTGTCTGAGTTTTATCATTTGGGGGGAAAGCTCGCTTTCTTGAACATCCAGCACCACCAGCCTTTTCCTCTAAGAGTTCCCAATTACAGCTAACAATTTTTTTTTTTGACATTTTTGTGACATTTTTTCATCAAAACTTCAAATTTTGATCAAAAACGGGAGTGGGCAATTCCCAACAAAAAGAATAAAAAAATTATTGTTTTTGTTGAAATTCCAGTTTTTGGTTGAATTTTGATAGCTCTCCCTCATGTGACTTAGGAACACAAGTTCCATGGAAACAGGACTTATGCTTCTAAGTCACTTAGGCCCAGATCTTTAAAGTTATTTAGGTGTTGCTGTGCTCAGCATTGCAACACCTATCTGATTTAGGAGCCTAAGTCTCAATTTCAAAAGTGATTTAAGCACCTAAGGTCTAAATCCCATTGCCTGTAAATGGGGATTTTGGCTCCTAAGAGCCTAAATCCCTTTTTGAAAATGGGACTGAGATGGTGCAATGCTGAGCACAGCAATGCCTAAATAATAAAAATCAGGGCCTTACGTGCCATTGAAAATTCCACCCTAAAACAGTGATTAAGACAGTTAAAATGATTCAAATGTTGCAATAATGTTAACAATCCCTCTTGCTTTCCTCTTCTTCCAAATCTTTCCAAATCAAGGCACGTTCTTACCAGCACTGAATGCCAGGTAACTGCACCCCCCGAGTATCCTTGGGACTTTGGTTATGATGACGATGTGTGATGGACCGGTCGTTCCTGGTTTTCTTCTCTCATCCACTATGCAGTACCTGAAAACACAACAGAAGGAAGATTCATAGCTTCACAGATCTTCAGGTCAGACGAGACCTTCTGACCATCCAGTCTGACCTCCTGCATGATAGCACAGGCGAAAAAAATCTCACTTGGTGATTCCTGCATCCAGCCCAATAACTTCTGTGTGACCTAGAGTGGAGCTTTTACAAAGAGACACACGGCCATGATTTACAGACTCCCAGGGATGGAAAATTCACCCCATCCCTAGGGGAGCTGTTCCAATGGCTAATTTCCCTCCCTGTCAACAATTAGTTCTAGTCTGAATTTGTCTCATTTCAAAGCTCCCGGCTACTGGATCTCGTTCTGCCTTTTTTTTTGCCCTCAGAAATCTCCTCCCCATGTAGGTTCTTTAGGCCACAATCAAGACAGAAGATGTGTTACCTGTCTCTCCATCCGTCTCTTCCCTCTGGGTGAAATCCTGATATCCTGGAGTCAATGGCAAAGCTCCCATTGACTTCAGTGAAGCCAGAATTTCACCCTGTTTCCATTCTCCACTGTCAGGTCTGAGAGTAGG
>NC_048301.1:139116531-139134750 GCF_013100865.1 Trachemys scripta elegans | reverse complement strand
GTGTCCATGTTGTGCGTCTCTTCATTGACGCGCGCCAGCTCGATGGCTTCCTTGACTTTCTGGTGGATGATTTTGGAGCTGGTGCCTCCATGAACACGCACCAGCATCATATTCTGAACATCCTTTCCTGCTCTTTGCAAGCTGCACATGAACTGCACCAACTTGGTCTTCCCACAGCCTGTTTCGCCCATGACGATCACGGGAATCCCACACTGGAACCTCAGGTGAATGGCCAGCATTTTCATGGTATTGTCCAGGGTCAGTTGGTAGGATTCATCTGGGTCTTGGGAGCTTCTCACACCGAATACGCTGCAGAGAGTTTCTAGCTGCTCTTGTCTGGACAGATCTTCAAACTTTTTATTGAAAGGGACTTTCTGAAACTCAAGGGTGCGATATAAATGTCGGTCAATAACCTTCTTCTCTAGAACAGCCTGTGAATGTGCATCAACAGCATCAAAACTCGAATTGATATGGAAACCCAAGAACTCCATGGAGTGGTTGTCAGCATGGAAAATTATGTAGGGGTGAGATTCTTGCTCCCACTTGCGTCTTAACTGGTACCCTCTCAATACACTGTCCTCGTCCATTTTCTCCTCTTCGCTGGGTGAGCTTTCATCTGCCATGGCTAGGGAAGGCAAGGCAAAGTCCTTGGACATGGTGATCATAAATTTTATCACAAATGCCTTGAACCCCTTAAATCCCTCTTCCACTAATTCGCTGCTGCAGAACACTGAGTTTTCACACTTCATCAGCTGGAGGTTTAGGAAGCGTGTGAAGTTGCTGAGCTCAGTCCAGGAAGGGTTCTTTCTCCCACAGGAGTCCAACAAGAGCCTCAGACACTCTTCCTGGGTCCCTTCAACCCTCCCAGGGGTGAAACAGAACCTGTCAAGATCAGCCTTTCGCTGGTATCTGCTGATGTACTGGTATGACCTTTGGAAGGCATCACCCCTGAACGTGTCACTGTCCAGTAGCTGTTGTTCCACTTCAGCAGCATCTCCAGAACTGTTGTTTTTAAGCATCTCTAGTACTTCTACTGGTGACATGCATTTCACAGCTGGAAGGAGACCTAGAAATCCTTTCTCCATTTCACTGGTCATCTAAAAGCCAAATGACAAGGAGTTAAAGCTTTATAAACACTGAAGTTACCCCAACAAACTGAAGAAATCATCTACACATTGACATTAATATTATTCATGAGGACATGGCTTAATGAGCAGAGCACATGGATAAGGTAGCACCATGTTACACGGTGCAAATCATTCACTGATACAGCCAAATTTAGATTTATGAAGTAACTTACCCAATCCTCAAATATAAATGATACCATCTCATCTTCCTAGATGATAGTGTTTAATTCACGGGACTTTAAAGATGAGAAGTAGCCAATTTTAGGTAAACTATAAGCCCTGCTATGAAAAAAGCCTTACTCTAATATAATCCAGTGCTCTTGCCTCTTGCACACTTCTGTGTGTAGTTGATGCTCTAAACAAGCTAAGTACCAATCTTGGGGTCTGATTTTCCATTGGTTGGCACCTTGTGCTGTCATTTGTACAACAGTATTAGATCAGAATGGTAGCATCGTATAGGTATAAACAGCGTCACAAGAGTCAAGGCAGGCTGCTTAACTGTAACCTATACATATACAATGTGGACAGCCTAAAGCTCCTCTGGATACTGACTAGAGTTGGCCACATTTTTTGACTGAAAAAGTTTCCTGACAGAAAATGTGGTTTCACTGAAATTTTCTGCAGGAAAGGGTCCGTTTTGATTACAGTTTGATTACATTTTTCAATTTTCCATTCAAAAAACAACATTTTTTGTTTTGAATCACATGTCAAAAAAATGGTTTGGATTTGGTAATGTCAAAATTTGAAAAAAAATCCTTTTGACATGTCTGAACATTTTCTTTCAGTCAAAAATGTTGCCGTTTTTCATTTTTAATATTTCTGAATCAAAACTTTTCAGAACTTTCCAAAGTTCGGATAAAAAGTTGAAAGAGCAGATTTTTCCACAGGATGGAAATTCCATTTTCCAAACAGCTCTAGTATGGACAATATGTGTCTCCTCCAACAGCCATGATTTTATACAGCTCAATCATTCTTCTCTATTTTTGGATGGTACAATACTGGCCAAAGACTTGTAGTTCCATCAAGGTTTTCTCACTTTGAATTTTAACATGCTGCTATCACATGCACGTTGCTAGGTTCCAGAGAAAACCTGCCATTCACTATCACTTGGAGAATACCTCTTGTTTTCTTGTGCTGCTTATGCCTTTTCCTCTCACCAGGTATTCAATCAAATAAAGATGGGACTCTCTGCACTTCCAGACCATGCCATCAGGGCTTTGGATGTGTCTCAGAATGCACAGCTCAATCAGTAACTTGTAAAGACCCTTCGAGACCTGTCAAGAAAGATGCAGGGTTGGTCAGTTTTGCTTCATCAAAATGTCAACTGTTCATTGCTTCCCATTGTTACTAAACTTTCTGAGTTATTGAAGAATCAATAAATCAACAAGAGAGAAGAGATGCTCCATGAAAGTACACCCCAGTTAGAACCTCAGCTGGTGTAAAACAGGCATAGCGCCCTTGACTTCAAGCAAGCTACATTGATTTACACCAGCCAAGGATTTGACCCATTGTGTGGTCTCCCTGCTGATGTGACAGTAAATGCTGGGCTGTCGCTGTGACAGTGACAGAGACAATGGCAATACAAAGAGATTTGCGGGCATTGTGACAGAGTAGCAGGTGCTGGGACACCGCACAGTGATGCAGAGTTAAAATCTACTGTGAGCATCACCTTCTTCTGGCATCACAAGTGGGTGAGTAGAGTTTGGTTTGTGGTGGAACTTCTGGTAAGACAACTACATTTTTGTTCACAGTTTAACCCTTTGTTACAGAAATTGGATGGTACTAACTGCTTTCCATAACTACCAGTGGAAGGGGTTTATTTATCTGACACTGAAAGGCACATTCACACTTTGAATGAGAGAATCCATCTTCGCTGTATATCATGGCATGGAGATTGCGCTCAGTAAAGAGACACTTACCACAGGGGATACGTCAATGTGGAAGATCCTGGGCCCAGCCTCAGTTGGTTTTTGTTCCAGTGAGCGAAGCTCCTCCAGGAGAAATCCAAAATCTATTTCCGACTCCGTCAGCCTAATGGTTTTGTGTCTCAGCTCTGCATTCTCTGGTCGGGTTTTGGCTTTTCTGGTGGTATTTGCTACAAACAAAGACTTCCCTAAAATGAGAGAGAAGGTCAAGATTCAATTTCTACAGTGCTCTGCCTTCTCATACTCTGTCTTCATGTTTCTATTTCTTCACCTGAAGCAGAGAAGGCCAGATCCCCACCTGGTGTAAACCAGCCATAGCTCCATTGGCGTCAATGGGCCAGATCCCCAGCTAGTATAAATGGACATAAGTCAGCTGGAGTCAATGGTGCAGATTCCCAGCTGGTGTGAACGGGTGTGGCGCCATTGGAGTGAGTGGAGCTACGCTCACGTACACAGGCTGAAGATCTGGCCTTTTTGTATAATTCTTCTTCAGCTGGGGAGCTAGGAAAGAAGTTTCTACACTGGAGAAATCTCACCTTCGCTCCACAGGGCAGGCATGGTACAACTTGCTGTAACATGAGCTTTCTAAATGGTAAAGGCCCAGTGACTGTGATACCAGTTCAGGTTCTGAATCCCCACCCTTTTAATCCAGATCATAAACTGAGCTAAAACTAAGGGCAGATTTTCTGCTCCACTCTGATGTAGATTCTCTTCAGCCGGCTCCTTAGCCACCCCCTGGAGCCCCAGAGCCGAGTCTGGACCCAACAACCTATTTGATTAACAGTGTCAAAAGATACGCAAGAGCCTCACAGGGAAAGTGTGCCCATAGCTACACCTCTAGGTAGACCATGGGTCTACCTGTTCCCTATGTTCTCTGGGGCACCATGAGAGGAGCTGGGACAGAGAAGACTGATTCTGCTCCATCTCCCAGTGCCTAAGGGCTAAACAGATAATAGCCGTTAATCTGTATTCAATTCATACTCATCAGGACAATGATAATCCAGATTAAATCTCTACTAAAACCTACCCATGCCAGCTCGCTCTGAAAATACAAACTTCACGTTCTGTTGAAAGGGCTTTTCAAAGACCTGAGCAACAGGTGCCACCCCACTGGGCACTCTCAGGTGTGTCTTCAGGTATTTCTGAATTTCTACTCCCAAATCACAGGAAAAGGAGACTTTGTATGTGTCAAAGGCCGTCATAACATAAGAATTGTGAGCTTTGGCATCACAGAAGATGAGAAATCTGTAATCGGCATTGCTGCAAGATTGTGCAAAGTGGAAGAAGAGGGACTCTAGGTTCTTGGAGACTTTGTAAACTAATTTTTCTGCACCAAGCAAGCAATAGATCTTTTTGTGTCTGGGGTCTGGAGAAAGAGCTCTCCTCACAATCAGCTCAATGTCTTCTTCCTCTGTCTCAGGGGTACAGACCAGCACCTCATCATACGTTGGAAGAGGTGCCCCCTTGGAGTGCGTATAGACAGACAACAAGGAGGGTAACATCTGCTCTTCTTTACATGTGACAAGGCAAGGCTTCCCCGCTTCCAAACCCACTGGTAAATTCCTCTCAATGACAGCGGTTTCAGGAGATGTCAGGTATTTCAGCATTTCACCGAAAACATCCAGGCTAATGTATTTGTCTGACACCAAGCCAGTGAGCTTGCTACGGTAAGCGTTCCAGAGCAAATGCACCTTGGCATGGATAGACGGCAAACTCTCAAAGGAAGTGGCCACTTCATCTTTTGCAAGGCTTTGGAAGGTGGATGGATCCACATCTCTGTTCCTGTTTTTAAACTTCATGGACTTCTGCAGAAAGGCTTCTCTCTGCTCGTCGTATAATTTGCTCAGCTCTTCAATCTTTTCCTCTTCATCAGCATAGTCTAAGGCGAATTCCATGAGCATTTGCTCAGTGATGGCTGAGTTTGGCAGATAACTCTGGAGAGCTGCCTTACCCACTGATTCGTCATACCCAGACTCAACCAGACCTTGGATGAGCTGAGGAAATTTAACAATGTAGTCATTCCAGGACACGGACTGATCATCCTTCTCTGATATATCAACGGATTCTGCAGGAGTTTCAAGTGCTCTCTTTAATGCTTCTCTGATATCCTCTTCTTTAACATCATGCTTGAAAACAGAAAGCATATTGAGAGCCTGTGGGTCTGTTTGTCCTTCATGCAGTTTGGCTAACTTGCTACACAAGTAGAAGAGTTGGCGTGCAGTGAACATGTTTAGATGGCAATAATTGTTCCTTTGAGTCTCCAGATATTTCTTCCACTCTACAAGGCAATGCTCCATGATTTTGCAAATGCCATCTAATTCTTCCAGGATGGGTTTTTTACTCTGAACAAGGATTCCGGCTATTCCAAACTCTGCGTAGATTGTTACTTTGCGTTTGGGGTCACAGTAAACTTCAGCTTTCCAATCTATGAAAAGGATGTTGCCAACGCTGAGAAGTTGCAAGTAGAGCTTCCCAACCATTTCAATTTTTTCCAGGATCTGTAATGTGTCAAATACACAATGGGAAAGTAGAATTTATAGAATACAGCTTGTTTTCAAGATCATTAAGGCACTATGAATGTTATACTTTCTTTTACAACTTAACCTGGATAATCTGAATCATTTGATTAAGTGGGGATTCATCTTGGGACACCCAGTCTCTCTCTTTTTACATCAGGTAACCAGAACACTAACATGAAAAGGACCTGCTTTCTGTGGAATATTTGGATTTTTCATCAAAAAACTAAACATCTGGAAATCACATTTCTATTTGGATATCCTGCTATAGTGCCTGATGGGAGTTGTAGTTCAGTTGTTGTCTCATGTCTCCATTCTCCTCTTTGGGCTGGGATCCTCACCAGGTCGCCATCTTCCATGGTGCAACCATTTCTCCTTGCCATGAGTGGAGACCATGGTGCATCATAGGAGATGTAGTCCAACAAGGGAGTCCAGCCTATAGAGGAGACTGGGAACATGAAGCACCCAAACTACAACTTCTGTGAGACACTACATTGACATTTTGAGAGGAAGGATAGTCCAGTGGTTTGGGCACTAGTCTAAGACTTAAAAAACCCAGGTTCAATTCCCTGGTGTACTTCAAACTTTCAGCGTGACCTTGGCAAGTCATTCAGCCTCTCAGTTCCCCCTCTGAATAATTGGGATAACTGCACTGCCTCACAGGAGAGTTGAGAGGATAAATACATTAAAAACTGTGAATTCTTTAAGATCTACTGATTAAAAGTGCTATATATTATTTCAGAATCAAAATATTTGGGTTTTTCAGCAGAAAATTTTTGATTTTTCACCAAAAAGTCAAACTTTTCTCTGGCAATTTTCAATAAAAACAACCCCCTCCCATTTTTGTTGAAATTTTCCATAGGGAAAAAATTGTTTTCCCACCAGCTCCACTCAAGAATCTCTGCTGATCTCAACACAGCGCTACTACACTTCTAAGGTAGCCAAGACCCAACCTTTTAGGGCCTGATTTTGGTAGGTGCTGAGCATGGACTACACAACTGAGTTAGTGACAACTAGAGGTGGGAAAAGAAACATTTTGCCTGAAGCTTTTTTCACCAAAAAAAGCATTTTCGGGTCACCTAAAACCTTCCATGAATTCATGTCAAATTCGTCAAATTGTTTTGGTCAATCCCCCCAGAAAAAAACCCTAAAAGTGAATTCCAAAAAATGTGAAACGTTTTGTTTAGATATTTTCTAAATGAAACTTTTCGATTTTTTCAATTCAAAACAACTTTTTGTTTTGAAATTCAACTTTATTTTAAAAACTCAGAAAACATGTGAAAGCTCAAAAATAAAATGAAATGTTTTATTTTGGGTGAATCATAATATTTTGTTCGACCCAAAATGAATTTTTCTTCAACTTTTTGGTGGGCTGAAAATTAAAAATAAATCATTTTAGGTTGACTTGAAAGATGTCTCTTTTTAATATTATTTTTTTGGAACAGCCAGTGGACAACAAAATCAGTCATTCATGTTGTCAAGTATCGGGGGTAGCCGTGTTAGTCTGTATCTACAAAAACAACAAAGAGTCTGGTGGCACCTTAAAGACTAACAGTGCCCCAGTCATTCATGTAGCTCTTGTGAGCCCTTCTGACAATCAGAGCCTCAGTGCTCTGTTGATCAAACCCAACATAGCTCCCATTGACGTCAATGGAACTGAATCAAAACTTCTCTCCCTTTCTTAAGGTGCTTAAATGCCGTCATTTTTCATTCATTGCCACAATGTGTAACTGAGGTCAAGAGTGCGCAGGATTAAAAGAAGAAAAGTTGGGATAGTTGGTGTAACAGAAGGAGGCAGGTTCGTACTAAGTTATGCCTTGCTTTTTGCTTGCCTGTATCAAACTATGCTGTGCATGAGGCAATGCCAAGACATGGGCCCTACCTAGGAGGGGGTATTGGGGAACTGTCAGGGAATGTGCCACCCTGGCCCATCCTCAGTGAACGGGTGAGCCCTGCATGGGTGAAGGATGGAGCTTGGCAATATGAATACATGGTTGAGGGAAGAATGTCTCAGGCTGGGATTTTATTTAAAAACAGGCGGTTTCTCTGCCCCTTCCTACAGACTGACGTTGTGGAGAGGGATTGACATGGTGGAAGGGCTTGAGTACTCATGACCCTGAGAGCTGAGCCAGCGGTAGCTTTGCCACCAACAGAGTTTGCCACACTGGATAGGATAGGTGTCAGACCATGGAGCAATCAATTGGCTGTCTGTGTTGGGGGTTGGAATAAGGCTAACAACCGTATCCCATATAAAGTACATCTGTTAAGGATTTCTCAAATAAACCTGGAAAAAACACAAATCATGATAACGAGGGGTCCTGTGGCACCTTAAAGACTAACAGATTTATTTGGGCATAAGCTTTCATGGGCTGGTGGATGTGGCCCACTCCTAACAGTTGATGAGAAAGTGTGAATACGAAAAGAGGGAAAATCACTTTACTCTAGTTCACTACAAAAAGTCATTTTCCCTTTTTTCGTATTCACACCTTCTCAACAACTGTTAGGAGTGGGCCAAATCCACCTTGACTGAATTGACCTCGTTAGCACTGGTCCTCCGCATAGTAATCTCACACACCCATCTTTGCATGCATATATATACACCTGCCAAACTGAAGTTTCCACTTCATGCATCTGATGAAGTGGGTTCCAGCCCATGAAAGCTCATGCCCAAATAAATGTGTTAGCCTTAAGGTGCCACAGGACTCCTTGTTGCTTTTGCTGAAACAGACTAACAAGGCTACCCCTCTGAAACAACTGATGATGATATGGATAAATGACCTCAGTGATGGAAGAAGGACTGAATACTAGGAATATGGAATGTTTTGAGCTTATATAGGCCAGGAGCCCTCCAAAATATGGCAAATACACATGACAGCCCTGCAAGAAATCAGATGGCTGGGCAATAGATCAGAGGGCTGGGCATGTAGTTAGGATGACGGGAGACAGACCAGCTAAACGTCTCTTGGAAGGACGTCCATATGGTGTCTGACCAAGGAGAAGACGGAGGGATAATACTGAACTAGACCTAAGAACTCTTAATGAGAATCACCCTCAATGGGAAAAACATGCCCCTGACAGAAAGAGGTGGGGCAAATTGTGAGAGCAGACATGGACCTCCATGGTCTTTACAGTCAGGCAGTACTAAGAGAGTTTCCCTGGGCAAAAGGCTGAACATCGCCAAGTGTAAGCAGCATGAACTGCAGAGGGGAGAACTCAGAAGAGACCATGCTAGCCTGTCATGCTGACAAGCCTCCGGCTCGCAAAAGCCTACACTACAAGGGGGTGGAGGCATTTCAGAACTTTAGTTGTTTCCACAGATCCGTAATTCTCACACTGCTCTTCAAGGTGAAAGGATCTGTTGTTAAGAATTTCCTTTTGCCTAGAATCATAGAACCATAGGGCTAAAAGGGATCACAGGGGTCACCTACTCTAACCCCCGTCAAGATGCAGGGTTTGTTGTGTCTAAGCCACCCAAGACAGCTGGCTCCAGCCTCTTTTTGAAAACCTCTAGTGAAGGCACTTCCACAACCTCCCTAGGCACATCTGTTCCATTGTCCTACTGCTCTTACAGCTAGGAAGTTTTTCCTGAGATTTAATCTAAAACCGCTATGCTGTAGCTTGAAGCCTTCGCCTCTTGTTCTGTCCTCTGTGGCAAGAGAAAACAACTTTCTCCATCTTTTTTTATTTCAGCCTTCTAAGTATTTGAAGAGTGCTATCATAACCTCCCTTAATCTCCTCTTTTCCAAATTAAACAGACCCGGTTCCTTCAGCCTTTGCTCATGTGACTTGCATTCCATCCCAGTGATCATCTTTGTCACTCACCTCCAGATCCTTTCCAATTTCTCCACGTCCTTTCTATACATTGGAGACCAAAACTGGACATAGAACTCCAGCTGAGGCCTAACCAGCGCCGAATAGAGCAGTACTATCACCTCCTGTGACTTGCATGCTGTACCTCTGTTAATGCAACCCAAAACTGCATTTGCTTTTTTTGCAATAGCTTCATATTGCTGACTCATGTTGAGGTTGTGATCCACCACAACTCCCAGATTCTTAGTAGTGCTGCTACTGAGCCAGTTATCCCCCATTCTGTATTTGTGCATTTGTTTTTTCTATCCTAAGTGTAGCTCCTTACGTTTGTCTTTGTTGAATTTCATTTGGTTGTCTATAGCCCAGTTCTCCAATTTATCAAGATCCCTCTGAATCTATCCTCCAAAGTGTTGGCAATCCCCTCAGCTTTGTGTCATTTGCAAATTTGATCAGCATGCTCTCTATTCCTACATCCAGATAATTAATAAAGACATTTGGTTTGGTAAAGGCACTGCTCGTCTCAATGGTATATTCCTGAGGTGCAAGGCTGGGAGCTGGGGAGATTCAGCTGGTGCCTTTCTCATAGACTCATAGACTCATAGACTTTAAGGTCAGAAGGGACCATTATGATCATCTAGTCTGATCTCCCGCATGATGCAGGCCACAAAAGCTGGCCCACCCACTCCTGGAATAATTCTCCCCCTTGACTCAGATGTTGAAGTCCCCAAATTGTGATTTAAAGACTTCAAGTCACAGAGAATCCTCCAGCCAGCGACCCCTGCCCCATGCTGCGGAGGAAGGCGAAAAACCTCCAGGGCCTCTGCCAATCTACCCTGGAGGAAAATTCCTTCCCGACCCCAAATATGGCGATCAGCTTAACCCCGAGCATGTGAGCAAGATTCTCCAGCCAGACCCTCCGGAAAAAGTTCACTGTAGTAACTTTTAATATCCCATCATTGACCATTGTTACTAATTACCAGCGATGGCACGTTATTGATCTATTGACTAAAATCACGTTATCCCATCAAACCATCCCCTCCATAAACTTATCAAGATTAATCTTAAAGCCAGAGAGGTCTTTCACCCCCACTATTTCCCTCGGAAGGCTGTTCCAGAACTTCACCCCTCTGAGGGTTAGAAACCTTCGTCTAATTTCAAGCCTAAACTTCCCGACGGCCTGTTTATATCCATTTGTTCTCGTGTCCACATTAGTACTGAGCTGAAATAATTCCTCTCCCTCCCTGGTATTTATCCCTCTGATATACTTAAAGAGAGCAATCATATCCCCCCTCAGCCTTCTTTTGGTTAAGGTAAACAAACCGAGCTCCTTGAGTCTCCTTTCATACGACAGGTTTTCCATTCCTCGGATCATCCTAGTGGCCCTTCTCTGTACCCTTTCTCTGTGTGATTCATCAGTGGCTCTGGGAGCATTCATGCAATCTAGCTGGGTGTGGGGCTCCATATGGAGGGGTTTGCTGCTGGTCACTAGCAAAGCATTGTGTGAGAGAGCCCAGGCTGGAGAGTTAAGGGGACTTAGTTGTCCCACAGTCCCAGGCTGCACCCTGGGGATCTCGTCACATTGGGCTCCGCAGTTCAGCTGCCCTGGACCTAGAAATAAGTGTGGAGACCTCTCAAGAAATCAGGTAAGAAATTTTTTGACAAAAAAATTTTTCACTAAAAAATGCCAATTTGTCAAAATCAAAACTGTTCACAAATCAGAGATGGTTGTGACAAATTTCCCAACTCAAAAAATGTAGAGAAAAAATGTTCAAAATTATTGAAACATCCCATTTTTATATTTTTGAAACAAAAAGTTCCAATTTTTTACTTCAAAAAGACTTTTTGTATTGAAATTTTACTTAATTTACACTAAAAAAAATGAAAATGAAAAGGTAAAAATCAGAACAAATTGTTTTGACAGTATTGCAAGAATACATTTTAATTGACCTGAACTTAAAAAATGCTTTGGATTTTCAGTTAGTGAAAAATTTTGACATTTGGACTTTTTGTCCCAATTCCTGTAGGGAAAATTACTTCCCACTCAGCCCTCCCTCCTAAGTTCCCCCTGCTTCCTGCTTGCAACCTCAGAGCTGCACCTGGTCAACGGCAAATCTGAGTTTGTGTTTCAAAAATGTAATTTAATCTGATATTTCCTTTTTTGTTATTGTTTTTGATTCTATTTGGAATGAAAACAAATGTCAAAATATCAGAATTTCCCGTGGAATGGAAATTCCAGTTCCTACCTTGGCCTCCTAACACTGAACTAAAGGCACGAGACAGTCTCCTCCAAAACATCAGTTCTAGAACAGGAAGGCATGTTGCTGGAGAAATGGAGCTTCCCATCAAAAGGAAGCACTATTATAAAGGAGTACAAAAAGTCACATTTCCTGGTTAATGCAGAGATCGGGATTTACCTCCAGGAACCTGTTCACCTCTTCTCTGCCCTGCTCAGCCTTTGTGGCTATCAGCATGAGTTTGTTCTGCAGCTCCGTGAGCTGAGCCAGGCTGTACGTTCTAGAGTCCGTCTTGTCTGTCTGGTCTCCTTGAGCAGCCTTTTCCGCGACATCCCCTGGCAGCAGCAGTGAAATGCAATTATCCAGAGAAGGCTGGAGGGAAAACAGAGTTAAAAAGATAAATGCTGCTGTGTCTTTATTCTGTGGGACCAACATGTGCACCCATCGAGGCCAATACAAAGCATTTCAGAATCTGTTATTCTGCAACGGTTTTAATCTTAGAAATCTACTCATTTCATTTCACCTGTGCAAGACAGGAAAGGGGGAAGAATCATTCTAGATCTTTGAAAGTGTTATGTACAGTGGACCAAAGATATGCAGAAGCAAAATGAATTATTTGGGGTGCTATGATTTTTTGGGACCAACTTGAAACATCTTAAAGGAGCCTGATTTTCAGACATATCCAAGCACCCATTGTTAAGGTGCTTCCAACTGGATATTCAAAATCATTGGTCGCTTCTGAAAATCATGGCCAGATTCCAACTCTTGGGTCTCGAGCTTCTAGTATGAACCAGGCCTGAATGGGGAAAAGGGATGATCTTAAGTCCGTAGACTCAGTGACTAGTGATTTTGGGGTCCCAGAGTGGCTCCTTTTAAAAGAGGCTGATTTTCAGACAGTGCTGAGCTCCTGTTATGTTCATGGCACACACAGAGAAGTTAAATAAATATATAATACTCTTGCTGGAAGTTTGCATCATGACACTACTTTATTTCTTAGAATTCATAACAATAACACGCAAGGATCCTGACAGAGAGAGAGAGAGAGAGAGAGAGAACAGGCTGCTCCGTAAGGCAGAGAGGCACAACTCACTCCACCTTGCTCCAGGCTGACTCTTTCCAGACAGACTCTGATTACATGTTTCCCTAGAGCCTGCAAGCAGGATCAGGAAAAACTTAACTTTTAAAGTGACAGCCTCCCATGTTAACAGAGCTTTTAATATACCACAGCCCCCACCCTTGAAAACTAGGCCTCTTTCAGGCAGCTCAATTTGGGCAGCCAGGATCACTTTGAAAATACAGGCCTTGTATTAAATGCTGCTGAACTTTTACCTTGAATTTCTGAGGTGTGGAGATGATAAAAATCCCATTGCCATTGATGGCCCTGGCCTGAGACATCGAGGAGCGCTCCACAGACCCATGACAATCATGGACCATTTGCAGCCACTCTCTGTTGTGACAGGAATCTTTCTATTAAAAAAAATTAATGTATTAGTTCTAGAAGAAGGAATAAAGCCACACACACCAGAACGCTCGCTGAGATACCTATAGTACCCAATGACTGTAGTGTTCGCTCCCCTCACAACCTCCCTGAGAGAAAGAGTTAGTATCATTTCCATTGGCAAAGATGGCAAAGGAAGTGGTGGCACATAGGAGTTCTGAAGGTCCCAAATGATAGACAGAAACACATTTGGGGTGAGGGGCTAGAGGAATGCTGAGGTAACATTATATATAACTATTGCACTCCTCTTTTTCCCTCACCTCAGCTTAACTCCCTACCAAAGTTTTCTCTTTTCAGCACGTCATTTAAAAAAATAAAGGATGACACCACATTAAACCTACCACTCTCCTAGTGAGAATACAGTTAAATTGATGTAATTGTGCTTATACCAGCATAGTTATTCCTGTATTGGAAGGGGAATAAGTGTAGGGCATCAGTATAACTATGTGCATGCTAGGGGCTATGCGGAGTTAAATATTTTGGTTAAAAAAAAATCACTCCTATGACCGAAACAATTATAAAGAACAAAAATGGTGTGGAGAGCAAGGGTATCATTTTCAAGGGACCAAGAATTTACCCGTGTCCATACTCTACACCAGTGGTCTCCAAACTTTTTTGATTGCACACCCCATCAGTAAAAAAAATTTCAGCATGCACCCCCCTGCCGCACCAGCTCTACTATTTTTGCCAAAGCAAAAAAAAAAAAAACAAAACCTCGGACTCCCGCCCGAACTGCTGAAGAAAAAAAAAAAAAAAGACGCCCCTCCTGCCACGCACCCCCAGTGATCCTCTTGTGCACTCCCTGGGAGTGACCACTTGAAGACCATTTTGGAGACCACTACTCTACACACTATTGTAATAATCTTTCTACAAAGGATGTCTTGCGATGTATCATCTGAAAACTCATAATTTGCAAGTCAATATTCTCCTAATAAAATATGTGTGGCAACGCTGCATGTGAAGTTACAAGATTTCATTATATAATGTCATTAATACATGTTCCAAACCACAGCAGAAGTTGGCAAACAGGCGTGTCTCAAACAAAGGAATGGATGCTCTGTTTAATTTGCATTTCAGTGCTAAAGAGAGTCATCAAGCGGGAAGGGTAGACATAGAAACCTCAAACAGGTGAGGGAAAGCAGCAGGGAACATCCTTCTCCATAGACTCTTTGTCTCCTGAATCTCCGCTGGAAATGTTTCTCGAGGGGGACTGACACTATAAAAAGGAGGGACAAGCACCCCAAGACACCCCTTGCCCCCTGCCCATCAATTCACTGCACCAGAAAGGACAAATGAAGCAGCCATAGAACTGGAAAAGGGGTTCTGACCTAAGAAGTTTGGTCAGTGATACTGCTGACAGCATGCGGTGAAAAAAGTTTGCTTTGAATTTAACACAATTTATTAAGTTAAGCACTAGTAGCGTTTTTATCTTTATTAGTCTCATAACCATTTCTGACTTTTATGCTTTATTACTTGTACTCTTTAAAATCTCTCTCTTTGTAGTTAATAAACTTATTTTTTTGTTTGTTTCTAATCCAGTGTGTTTAAATTAAAGTGTCTGGGAAACTCCTTTGGGGGTGACATGCATGCATGTTATTTCTTTTAGGGCTGTCAAGCGATTAAAAAAATTAATCGTGATTAATCATGCTGTTAAACAATAATACCAATTATTTAAATATTTTGGATGTTTTCTACATTTTTAAATATATTGATTTCAGTTACAACACAGAATAGAAAGTGTACAGTGCTCACTTTATATTTATTTTTCATTACAAATATTTGCACTGTAAAAAACAAAAGAAATACTTTTTTTCAATTCACCTAATGCAAGTACTGAAGTGCAATCCTTTATCATGAAAGTTGAACTTACAAATGTAGAATTATGTACAAAAATATAACTGCATTCAAAAATTAAAAAATGTAAAACTTTAGAGCCTACAAATCCACTCAGTCCTACTTCTTGTTCAGCCAATTGGTCAGACAATCAAGTTTGTTTACATTTGCAGGAGATAATGCTGCCCCCTTGTTGTTTACAATGTCACCTGAAAGCCAGAACAGGCGTTCGCATGGCACTGTTTTAGCCAGCGTTGCAAGATATTTATATGCCGGATGCACTAATTGAATTTCAATGAGGCATTAGGCTCCTAAGTGCCTAAATCACTTCTAAAAATGTGACAGGCTCCTAAATCAATGACACATTTCTAAAAATTTTACCCCAGCCCTTAATAATAGAATCAGGGAAATGTAGGGCTGGAAGAGACCTCGAGGGTTCATAAAGTCCACCCTCCTGTGCCGAGGCAGGACCATCCCTGACAAATGTTTGCTCAACCTGCTCCATCCTCCAAAGATGGCCTCCCTTGGAAGCCTATTCCAGATCTTAAATATCCTTGTAGCTAGAAAGTTTTTCCCAATATCTAACCTAAATCTCCCTTGCTGCAGATTAAGCCCATTACTTCTTGTCCTACCTCCAGCAGACATTGAGGACAGCTGATTACAGTCCTCTTTATAACATATTTGAAGACCACCAGGTCCCCCCTCAATCTTATTTTCTCAAGATTAATCATGCCCAAGTTTTTTTTAACCGTTCCTCACAGGTCAGGTTTTCTAACCCTTTTGTCATTTTTGTTGCTGTCCTCTGGACTCTCTCCAATTTGTCCACATCTCTCCTAAAGTGTAGCGCCCAGAACTGGACACAGTATCCAGCTGAGGCCTCACCAGCGCCGAGTACAGCAAGACAGTTACCTCCCATGTCTTACATACAACACTCCTGGTAATACACCCCTGAATGATATTAGCCTTTTTTCCAACTGCATCACACTGTTGACTCACACTCAGTTGGTGATTCACTATAACCCCCAGATCCTTTTCAGCAGTATTCCACCTTGCTATAAAGAGGGATAGCTCAGTGGTTTGAGCATTGGCCTGCTAAACCCAGGGTTGTGAGTTCAGTCCTTGAGGGGGCCACTTAGGGATCTGGGACAAAATCAGTACTTGGTCCTGCTGGTGAAGGCAGGGGACTGGACTTGATGACCTTTCAAGGTCCTTTCCAGTTCTAGGAGATAGGNCAGGTCCCCCCTCAATCTTATTTTCTCAAGATTAATCATGCCCAAGTTTTTTTTAACCGTTCCTCACAGGTCAGGTTTTCTAACCCTTTTGTCATTTTTGTTGCTGTCCTCTGGACTCTCTCCAATTTGTCCACATCTCTCCTAAAGTGTAGCGCCCAGAACTGGACACAGTATCCAGCTGAGGCCTCACCAGCGCCGAGTACAGCAAGACAGTTACCTCCCATGTCTTACATACAACACTCCTGGTAATACACCCCTGAATGATATTAGCCTTTTTTCCAACTGCATCACACTGTTGACTCACACTCAGTTTGTGATTCACTATAACCCCCAGATCCTTTTCAGCAGCACTCCAACTTGTTATAAAGAGGGATAGCTCAGTAGTTTGAGCATTAGCCTGCTAAATCCAGGGTGGTGAGTTCAATCCTTGAGGGGGCCACTTAGGGATCTGGGGCAAAATCAGTACTTGGTCCTGCTGGTGAAGGCAGGGGGCTGGACTTGATGACCTTTCAAGGTCCTGTTCAGTTCTAGGAGATAGGATATCTCCATTAATATTAAAAAAAATAATTTGCCATCTATTCCCTTTTATACTTTATAGTTGCACATTTGATATTTCCTTCCTAAGTATTGTACTTTGCACTTGTCTTCACTGAATTTCATCTTGTTGATTTCAGACCAATTCTCCAATTTGTCAAAGTTATTTTGAATTCTAATCCTGCCCTCCAACGTGCTTGCAACCCTTCTCCGCTTGGTATCATCTGTAAATTTTATAAGCACACTCTCCACTCCATTAATGAAAATATTGACTAGTACTGAACCTGCAGGACCTCATTAGATACATCCTCCCAGTGTGACAGTGAACCATTGATAACTATTTTTTGAGTACGATCTTTCAACCAATTGTGCACCCACCCAACTTGTAATGATTTCAGCCAACGTTACTTGTTTTAAAATTCCACGTCACAATGGGTCTTTAAGATATTTATTTTGAGCAGAAAACAGCAAAACTTACTAGCTTCTTTGGAAGTTTATTGTCATTTTCTACAGCGTCTCTGATGGGACTTAGAGCTGAGGAAAAAGCTTCAAACCCTGATTCCGGAGTCAAGTCGAATAAGATGGGCACAGAGGCAGAGACAGCGTCTCGGAAGAACCTCACTTTGTCAATGTCCATGTCATTTTCTCCTGCAGAAATGGACGCCAGCTCCACAAATGTAGGAAGTTCCGTTTTGTCTGCAAGAAAAAAAAAAATCCAACAATGAGTGTGAAACAAGTAATCTAAGAATGCTCAAGAATCTACAAATAGTTTCAACCAAAAGCTGCAATGTCTTTGCCCTCCAACGCTGAAAAATCCCTGTTGTTGCTCCGTTTGGATATGCCAATTAAATCAAATTAATAAAATCTCAGATCTAGGAGTGATCAGAAATTTTCCATCAAAACTTTTTAGAATTGACTAAAAAAATTTCTGTAGAAAGTCTCTGTTTTCCTCGGAATTTTTTTATTTTTGATTGGAAAACTAGAAACTTGGAAAAATGATTTTTTTTCTCCATTTTTTAGATTTTTGGCAGTTTTCAACCACGAATTTTTTGTTGCCAAAAGTCAAGATTTTTTCTGGGTTTTGAAGCTGATTTTTTTTTCCCCTGGAAGAAAAAACCCAACACTTTTCAAACATCTCTGCTCATTTCCATTAACAGTAAAAGTATCAGGGGGGTAGCTGTGATAGTCTGTATCCACAAAAACAACGAGGAGTCCGGTGGCACTTGATGAGGAGATGTCAATACCACGAGAGGGAAAATTGCTTTTGTAGTGAGCCAGCCACACCCAGTCCCTATTTAAGCCCAAATTAATGGTGTTAAATTTGCAAATGAATTGCAGCTCTGCAGTTTCTCTTTGAAGTCTGTTTCTGAAGGTTTTTTTGTTGAAGGATGGCTACTTTATATCTGTTACTGAGTGTCCAGGGAGACTGAAGTGTTCACCTACTGGTTTTTGTATGTTACCATTCCTGAGGTCTGATTTGTGTCCATTTATTCTTTTATGTAGAGACTGT